>NW_021472687.1:0-229 GCF_001605985.2 Dendrobium catenatum | reverse complement strand
AGACTTGCTCATCCATAATATGTGAGGATTCACTCATGCAAAGCTGACTCACTAGCTCAAAAAAGAGGAGCCTCTCAGACTCATCATTAACTCTCCCCTAAAGTCCTTCCATATACTGATATACATGGCTTTTATTATTTTATAGCATCAAATATGAGGTTCTTGATGGGGAATAGTTGATGGTGCGTTAAATGAGATGGGTGGTAAGTGGTGGAAAATAAAATAAATT
>NW_021472686.1:0-202 GCF_001605985.2 Dendrobium catenatum | reverse complement strand
TGAGGTTGCAGTCGCTCCTAACATTGCATAATTTTTTTAGGATGCTTCTTCCCACTAGTGCATAGAGGAAATGAGGAAGATGTTATCCACATTACAACTGCCCCTCCTCTAATTACTACCCTTCTATGTATTAGAGTCCTCAAGGATAATATTATAAAAGAACTAGGCTAGAGGATTAGGAGCATTATCAATTTGACTTGGG
>NW_021472685.1:0-447 GCF_001605985.2 Dendrobium catenatum | reverse complement strand
CTGAAGCTGGCAGAGAACCACAACCAAAAGCAAACTACTTACCTCTACCGACCCTTCCACGGACGAGAAACTCCAGACGAAAGACAAGCAAAGTGATCGTTGAAGCAACCCTTGTGAATCCTCCTCACAAGCTCCCCCTCACAAGATCCTCTCTCTCTTCCTCTCTCTCTTTCTCTCCTCAAGGTCTTCTCAGGTCAAGGCATCAGCCAAAAGTCTTTTTAAAATGTTTGGACAAGAGCTCTTAAATAGAAGAGCTCTCAATGAGCTCATTAATTGCAAGTAGCCGACTTTATTGTCCCGGCCGATCTGGACATCGGCGTGGCCGATCAGTACAAACCAAAGAAGATCGGCCAGAGCATCGCCCTGGGAACAGTCCTGGACGATTGAAATTTGTCTTGATCATCCCGGATGATCATACGATCGTCCTGGCCGATTAGTTCAAATCAG
>NW_021472684.1:0-219 GCF_001605985.2 Dendrobium catenatum | reverse complement strand
TATGTACAAAGATTTGTTTATGATCTTTCTCAATGCTTGATGATCAATTAGGTCGTTTTTTTGTATTTTGAGATGATAAACATTTTTACTAAATTCAAGATTGCCCCGGGGATCTTGTGAGTATCTTTTCCGGAAATGATTATTCTACTACGCGTTCTGTTGTGGAGACGAGGGCCAAAAAGCTTGTGCTTGTCTTCTTGAAGACAATCCACCATAACA
>NW_021472683.1:0-350 GCF_001605985.2 Dendrobium catenatum | reverse complement strand
CCTAGATCTGATTCTAGAAGTAAACCTCCCACCACGGCTGCCCCTCGGTCCAGTCCCGGGACCAAGTGCTTTCGATGCCAGGGGTATGGGCATATCGCTTCTCAGTGCTCCAGTCCTTACAAGGTTTCGATCGTTGAGGAAGTAACTGAGGACGATCTCGAGCCCGAGGTTGATCAGATCCACCAAGTTGAAGAAGAAGGCGAATACTTCGAGGAGGACGACGACACTACGGTCCTCAGTTGCCTTCGACAGTCGGATACCTCTCCCATCTACGTGGTGAGATGTGCACTATTACACCCGACACTCACTGATGACTGGCGTAGGACCACGATTTTTCATACCTATACCAA
>NW_021472682.1:0-211 GCF_001605985.2 Dendrobium catenatum | reverse complement strand
AAGATTTTGATCGCCGCTGACAATCCCCGAGCTACCAGTCCAAAGAGAGGGCTTGGACCGGCACAAGGGATTGTGCCTTTCATCCTCCTCCAAAGGGGTATTTATAGTTGCATGAGGGGATGATGAAAAGTCTCTCTAGAAATTTCTATAAAAATTTAAATATATTTTAAGAGATAAAAAATAACTATCTCCATAAATATATAAGAATTCA
>NW_021472681.1:0-228 GCF_001605985.2 Dendrobium catenatum | reverse complement strand
ATGACCAAGGGAGAACTGTTGTTTTTGGATTGGGCTTCGATACTCTTGAGTTATACATGGATGGACAAGAGGTAGTCAAGTTAGATGCCACCAAGAATCCCACTCCTGAGCTTGAGTTGATTGTGGGAGCTACTTCTATTGCACCTGTTGAGATTGAGACACCAAAGTTGCCTGAGTCAGTTGTTGAGGTTCCTACTGAGGTCAAATCTGTTTTTGAAGAAGGGTCTT
>NW_021472680.1:0-357 GCF_001605985.2 Dendrobium catenatum | reverse complement strand
TTAGGATTGTCTTTATTCTTGCTTTGTGTTCAATAACCTGAAAATTATTCTGTGAGGAGACCGGACGTACCGGATTTGTGACGCTTTAGCTGCTCTTTTGCTACACTTTTACAAATATTCAGCAAATATGCACTTTTGAATGCATATTCGATGTCCTTTTGTTGAGTATTTGCAAAAGCGCAACAAATGAGTAGCAAATATTTAATTAGTATGATATTTGATGCGCTTTAGTTGTCCATTTGTGTGTTTTTGTAAATACTCAACAAAAGGGAAGTAAAAGCTAGTGTATTTATAATTGTATATTTGATGACTTTTTGTTGAATATTTGCAAAATCGCAACAAAATGACAGCTAAAAG
>NW_021472679.1:0-222 GCF_001605985.2 Dendrobium catenatum | reverse complement strand
CATAAGTATGACTTAACCATGCTATAGTTAATAGTCTATAATCTTGATGCACGTCTTATGACTAGCAATACTTGACGAAAGTCGCTTCCAAATAAAATCACTTCTCCACCAAAATAAATAGAATTATTCATAATATCTTTCAAAGTTATGTCTAAAGACTAAATAGCTGTTTGTTTCACCATAGAAGCTTCATCCCAAAGCAGAATACTTGATTTTCTAAGT
>NW_021472678.1:0-249 GCF_001605985.2 Dendrobium catenatum | reverse complement strand
ACAAGTTGCAAGAATGTAAAATATGCAAATAGCAACTATCTTAACAATTTCCCTCTTTTTGATGATGGCAAAACAATTATTGTTTGTATGATTTCAATTTAAAAAATCTCCTAAACTCTCCCAGAATTGATGAATACATGAAAATAAGGAGGTATTTTGAACTAAAGAACACAATTTTTGTTTTTCAAAATTTTTAAAATAAACAAACAAATAAAAAATTACAAAAACAAAAATACAACACAAGGCAAA
>NW_021472677.1:0-1067 GCF_001605985.2 Dendrobium catenatum | reverse complement strand
CTAAACATCACTTTAAACTCCTACAACGTAGTGACACTCTAAGGACAAAAATTAAGGATTTTTTAGGAGCTAGGATAGATCCCGAATTGAAACGAAAACTGTAACACTTAAACTTAGTGACATCTGAAACATCCCAGAATTTTCTAGGATTTTTTAGGAGCTTTTAGAGCCCTTAATTAACTAACCCTAATTAACCTGCTAAATAAGGCCCTCAGACCTTCTAAAAAATACAATAAATATGTTTTAGGTCAGAAAATTACCCATAATACCTCAAACTGACCAGAATATGATCCTTGACCTTAGATAAATAGGGCTCCCTAGTTTGACCTCAGGCTGACCCCTAATTTGACTATAGGTGGAAATTACCGTTTTGCCCCTAATAAATCATTAAAAATTATTAAAATCCCAAATCTTCTCAAAACACTTGGGAACACTTTCTATGGTCATTCCTGACCTTTGGGGGTGATTCCAATCAGTTTGGAGCTTGTTTGGAGCAAAACAGTAAAATAGGCCCTTTCCTAATTAATTTAGAAATTCCATTAATTACCCAATTTTAGAAAATTCATAACTAATTGTAGAAAATTCTAAATTAGGTAAACTCACTTGCATTAGACTCCAATTAGGGCCTAGTATTTGTTAAAAATTTTAGGTTTCCAGAAGCTGGCTTGGATTAGAAAGTCAACTTTTTGGTCAACCCTAGTCTATAGGATAGGGCCCGAAACTTAGAAAATTCATAACTTGGCCTAGAAAACTCCGATTTCAGTGTACTACATGTCTAACTACTCCTCTTAAGGTCTAGTATTTTTCTAAGGTGTTAGGAATCCCAGAATTAGCCTTTTTCCCATAGTGACTTTTTGGACCCTTAGTCCAATTCCTAGGAGGACCCGGGACTTTCCCAAATTGGCTAATGCAACTTAAACTTTAAATATCAGTATCCTAAGTTCTTAAAACTGATCAACAAATTGAAATATTTAAAATGGACCCTAATCCACTAATATTTGAATTTCAAATGAAATATCCTTTTCAGACCCCCAACAAACCTGAATTCTAGAAAACTTTAACTAACT
>NW_021472676.1:0-265 GCF_001605985.2 Dendrobium catenatum | reverse complement strand
AGATGACATAGCCTTGATGACCTGATAATTCAAGAACTTTTTGAAAATAAAATAAAGGAGTCATTAGAACAACTGGAATAAAGGTAAAAGCTCGAGAACTACTATAGTTTAATCTAACACGATTTTCTTTGAGTGCAGAAAACCAGGTCACCTCCGAGCTGACTGCCTCAACTTAAAGAGACAACCAACTAAGGAAAAAGGTGAGGAAAAAGCTAAATATAAGAAGGGGAAGATGGAGACACAAAAGGCATTTTGGGATGACTCT
>NW_021472675.1:0-842 GCF_001605985.2 Dendrobium catenatum | reverse complement strand
GAGTGCAAGAAGGAACAAGGGAGAGAGCAACTGAGTGTAAGAGAGAAAGAGCAAGAGATGTAGAGAGAGCAAGAGAGAGGAAGGAGAGAGAGAGAGCAAGAGAGAGAGAGAGAGAAAGAGAAAGCAAGAGAGTAAGAGGGCAAGAGAGAGAGAGAGAGAGAGAGAGAGAGAAAGAGAGCAAGAAAGAGTAGGAGAGAGGGAGAGAGAGCAAAATAAAGAGAGCAAGAGAGAGAGAGAGCAAGATAAAGAGAAAGAGTAAGAGAGAGGAATAGAGAGAGAGAGAGCAAGAAGGAGCAAGGGAGTGAGCAAAAGAGTGCAAAAAGGAGTAAGAGAGTGTAAGTAGCAAGGAGTGAGCAAGAGAGTGTAAGAGAGAGAGAGAGAGAGCAAGAGATTTATAGAAAGCAAGAAAGAAGAAGAGAGAGAGAGAGAGAGAGCAAGAGATATAGAGAAAGCAAGAAAGAGGAAGAGAGAGAGGAGAGAGAGAGAGAGCAAAAGACCAAGAGAGAGAGCAAGAGAGTGCGAGAGAGAGGGAGAGAGAGAGAGTGGGAGAGAGAGAGAGAGAGAGCGAGAGAAAGAGAGCAAGAGAGAGAGGGAGAGAGGGAGAGAGAAAAAAGAGAGAGAGAGAGAGAGAGAAAGCAAGAAGGAGAAATGGAGAGAGCAAGAGAGTGCAAGAGAGAGAGAGAGACAGAGAGAGAGAGTAAGAGAGAGTGAGAGACAGTAAGAGAGAGAGAGAGAGAGATAGAGAGCAAGAGGTAAAGAGAAACCAAGATAGAGGAAGAGAGAGAGAGAGAGATAGAGGAGGGAAAGAGATCAATAGAGAGAGAGCAAGAGAGAGAGAGCAA
>NW_021472674.1:0-205 GCF_001605985.2 Dendrobium catenatum | reverse complement strand
AGTTTATTATAATTATAAGTTTAAGTTTACCCAAAAATCCCTTTTGGAATTTTTTGTTTACACTTCTTTGTGTTGCCTTTATCTTCACTCTTGTCCTTAGTAAGTGGCTCTTAATGTTCAGGCAATTGGATCAGATGTGTCTTGGATTTTTTTTTCATTTAAAATAAACCACATCAGTAGAAAACTTATTTAATTTAGAGCTTTT
>NW_021472673.1:0-443 GCF_001605985.2 Dendrobium catenatum | reverse complement strand
CCAATTTAATCGAACCCCGTCGAGCCCAATTTGAGCTTGAATCGACTCGATTCGAGCCGGATTGGACACGAAGGTGTTCAATTGGACTTGACCATTTTGTTTCGGTCGCGTCGTGCCAATTTGATTTAAATCAATCATTATTCTGAATTTAATTTCATCCAATTAAATTCGTCGCGCCGACTCGGACCCGAATTGACTCAAATTGAGTCGAGTTTGGACTCGAGTCTGATTTGACCTTAGCCAATTTCAACTTGATTCAGCTCAATATAATTCTACCAAAATCTGTTTGCCTTTTCAAATAATTTGAATTCATCTCCCAAATCAAGAAATGGATCGAACGGCCTTGATCGAGCTGACAGTTTATTCGAGGTTTCAGCGTGATTTCGGTGATCCTCCACAGGCGAAGCAGCGATCTGCTTCAGAAAGAAGTTTCCTTTTGCGTG
>NW_021472672.1:0-403 GCF_001605985.2 Dendrobium catenatum | reverse complement strand
CTAATTAAAATCAAATCAATTTAATTTAGATAGATTCAAATCTACTTTTGGCTTAATTTGAATCTATTCCTAAATCCGGTAGTTGCATCGAACGGCTCCGATTTCCTCAAAATCAAAAAAAATCAACCGTTGCCGCAGTATTCAGTCGGATTGAGTACCCTGGCCTTTCCTCTCTCTCGGGATTCCGCTCCCTCTCGAGCTCTCGTCCAAAAAGAAGCCCTAGGAGAATCTCGACCACTTCCTCCTCCCTCTCGCCTTCAGTTCGCCTCCCTCTCCCTCTCTCTCACACGACTCTCTCCCTCACCAGCACTGGTTGCCCTCTCTCTCGCTCGCTCTCCTTGTGTTCGCGAACCCCAGCCAAGGCCAAAGTCCTACTCCCGACGCAAACCCCTCAGTGCTGCCT
>NW_021472671.1:0-240 GCF_001605985.2 Dendrobium catenatum | reverse complement strand
AATAGATATTCTTGCAAGATTGAAGTTAGGATTATATGTGGAAGAATATAATGTAATACTCAAATTGCTACTATGAATAATATTAAGGTCCATCTACTATGAATAACATCCAACATGTAATGATAGCATTATAGTCCAACATTTACATTACTATAAACTATATAATGAGAAACGTCCATATGAGGTACACATAATTATACAATTCTTTGTCAAGAAAAGAAATGATATTGGTCAATAACA
>NW_021472670.1:0-346 GCF_001605985.2 Dendrobium catenatum | reverse complement strand
ATGGTCGCGAATGAAATGGACATCAACCTCGATATGCTTGGTTTTGGCGTGGAAGACAGGATTGTTAGCGAGAGCTATGTGGACATGCTATCACAGTGTATATCCGTAAGAGAAGTTTGGGAGATGTGAAAATCTGAGAGTGAGCCATATGACATCTGAAGTAGTTGTGGCTAAAGCTCTATATCCCGCTTCCGTTGAGGAATGAGTGACAGTTTGTTGTTTCTTGACTATCCAAGAAATGAGTATGTTCCCAAGAAATGAACAATAGCCCGAAGTTGATCGTCAAGTAGTCGAATTCGTGGCACAGTTAGCGTTGAAGAAAGTTTGAAGGTGAAGAGGTGATTTA
>NW_021472669.1:0-243 GCF_001605985.2 Dendrobium catenatum | reverse complement strand
ACTTTTCTATGTTAAATAGCTTTATTAAGAGCTTACAAAACCAAAGAGGCTGATAGTAATATTTGATGCCCTTAAAATGCTCAACTCTTAATATCTAAATATGCAATAGAAAAGACTTATTCGCTTATTATTTTTCTACAGAGATTTTAGATAAGAAGCTATAAAAAAGCTTCATTAGGAAAGAATGCAATATTTGCTTTCTGCTTCCAGTTGATTACAGATAACCGTTTGTGGCTAATGCAT
>NW_021472668.1:0-316 GCF_001605985.2 Dendrobium catenatum | reverse complement strand
AAGTTTTTTTAGGCCTTCCTCTACCTTTCTTAATATAAGTCAAATCTAATACCTCTACATTCCTAACCGGGTCATCGGAAGGCCGTCGTTTTATGTGACCAAACTATCTAAGGCGACTCTCTCTAATCTTATCTTCCATTGGAGCTACTCTAATATGTTTACATATATGCTCATTTCATATCCTGTCTTTAAGGGTAAATCCACTCATCCACCTGAGCATCCTCATCTCTGCAATACTGTGGGCTCCGAAAATTCGGCCCCGGCCTCCCCGCCGCGCGATCTTATTCGGCGAGGGAGTTTTAACGAACTAAGTTCC
>NW_021472667.1:0-404 GCF_001605985.2 Dendrobium catenatum | reverse complement strand
TCGTCGAAGGAGCGAAGTCGGACGGCCAAGGAAGGGGTGAAGAAGCGCGCAAAGGGAGTAAGTTAACTTCACGGTCGGTAGCTCCCGTTCTTGCACCCGATCAGAATGTCGTAACCTCCGATCCTTCACTACCCGCAAGCTCTCGTTCACACTTCCGATCGGAAGTGTCGTGGCTACCGGTCGAACCGTCGCAGGAAGGGAAAGTCGTCGATGGGAGCGGAGTCGCACAGCCACGACGGGGTCGGAGGAGTCCGGAGAGGGAGAGAGCTTGCGGGGGAATGAGCAGGGGATTCGGGAGGAGAGATTGCGAGAGAGTGAGCGTTCGGGAGAGGAGGAAGAAGTCGGGATAGAGGAGAGGTAGCAGCCACGAATGAGAGCCTTTGCGCTCATTTTAACGACGCGAG
>NW_021472666.1:0-1355 GCF_001605985.2 Dendrobium catenatum | reverse complement strand
CTATTATCTAATAGTAGTTCTAGGTCAAAATTGATATTTGTTGCCACTGCATACCACTTTATGATGCTTACAAACAAACAATGTCCATCAGTCGCCGACTTTCAATATTTATCTTTACGACCACTCATGTTATAATTCAGGAGTCCAAGCTTATATTTTGATGATTAAAAATATTACGTGAGTTTATTTTGATTATCATACTCATTATTATTGCATATATTTTTTTGTGTGCACTAACATTTCATATACATCATACACAAAACATTACCAAAGGATCAAGTCTTATGATTGAATTTTGCATAAGTCTATTTTTATCTTTTTTAGGCAATATATTGTAAAAAGTGTAGGTTTTTTTTTCAAAAGAAAATAATTTTATTCCATAAATAAAAAAAGAGTACATCAAAGGAAACCCAGCAGAAGTCCCGAAATAAAAACCGGATACAAAGAAGATAACAGTGGGAAGCTCAAACAAGAAGAAAGATGAACATAAAGCCAGGGGGCTCAATAAAGGCACAGACTACCAATCATTCCGAATCCAGACACGGACCATCCAAAATAGTGATTGAGCAATAATCCACCCAAAAAAACCGATCAACCACCAGCAACGCTCAAAAGAACCACCACCAAAGGTTGCCAACTAGCCACCAATCTGAAGTGATAAGCTCGAGCCACATCATAGCCCAAATAAAAGAGATAATCCATAGGGCCAAAAAGGAAATCATCCATAAAAAAACATCAAAGGACAACAAGGGATAGCACAACCAAAAAAAGGCTATCGTTTATATTTCTGCTTCCGACGTTTATTTACCCAAAATTGATCATCTCGCAAAATAATATCCTAGTTACCCGCATCCACTTCTTCAACCTCAGAATAAGAAGAGCATTCAAGCCAATCGGTTTGCCATCTAACACTGTCCCCCGGTCTATCACCAACATAGACAGCTAAATCATTAGTAGAAATTAAATTGATATGGACCTCTACAAGCCAGCCATAGACCTGAACAGTAGGAGAAGAAACAGTAGGAACCACTTCACATGCAACCATAGCCAAATCCACTGGAGTAAGAGGAGAAACAGGGTGGACTTAATCGCAAGACAGCTCAAGCCGAACATCCCCACTAGACAGCTCATGCCTAACATCCCAATTAATTTCACAAAAACATTATTCTTCTCCTTCAAACCTCCACATAAATAGAAGTAGGACCACCCCTAGGACTTCCCAACTTGCCAGAATTCGAAACAACAGCACAACTCAGTGGATCAACCATAACGTGAGACGAAGACACAGGCCCAATAGGCAAGACCTCTACAGAAACTGGGGGAGGCAACTCAGGTAATTGATCCGCAATAGCAAC
>NW_021472665.1:0-1323 GCF_001605985.2 Dendrobium catenatum | reverse complement strand
TTTCCCCTAAACGGGGGAGACGCCGGGAGGCTGCCGATATTTTGGGTGAAATATTACTACACTTGGACCTGTTTTGAACTCAAAAGAACAAAAGATTTGGACCAAATAAGAATGAGCATTGGAACTCAAATGAACATGAACTGTGGACCTGTGGATCAAAACCAAAATTCAAAATGATTTCTAAAGGCCAAACTCAAATAAAATGAAATCAAATTTGAACCAAACTCAAGCCAATTTGAACATAAAAATGGACATATAAAGACTGCAGAGGACTTTGAACAAAAAGAAAGTGAACATTCAAATGAACTTGCAAAGAACTTCAGAAGACCCTGGACAATCAATTTGAACATGCACTTCGGAACATGCACTTCAAGCTCATGTTTGAACTCAGACTATACGACATCAAGTGGGGACTTGTAAACTTGATGAATTCAAGTCTGAATGAAATTGAACTTGGATACAAACATATACAAAGGGAAAAGTTTGAATCATGTGCGAGGGGATTCAAACTACAAGAACATCTGTATGGTCAATAGTGACTCAAAGTAGGTTACAAGACCTTGATGCATGAACTCCTACGACAATTCCTACATATGCATGTTGATTGAGGTGGCGATACGGGAGACCAATAATGGAGGATCCGCCTTCCTACAAACAAATGCAACCTAACAAACCCACTTGAGATTGGTGAAAGGTGGATGTGACGCAAGAAATGAGGGTCTCCTATAAACATTCCTAGGAGTTCGTAGCAAACACTACGGATCCTTACAAATAAATACGAGCCATTTGTGGATAACAACAGTGTGTGTTGTGAGTACAATGAACCACTGTGGACACAAGTACAGGTATCACCTACGATAGTGGTGATCCAAGTGCTGTCAGTGCACTGGGTATAAAGGCAATTCGATGTACGAAAAAAGGACACCCCCTGGCAAAGGGGAGGAAATATTTGAACAAATTAGAACCAAACTTCCTGGTGTTCCAAAGTTTCTTCTTGGTTCTACACTTTAGAAGAAAAGCAATCCGGATGCCCACAAACACTAAAAATAACAAGTACATTACGCCAAAGAGCCTAAAAATGAGTTCTTTCCAAATCAGCAGTCTTTGACTCCAAAATCTAGAAAATCCATCCCTAGTGATCATGGCGGAGGGGGGGGGGGGGGCACGTGCCCCCCCTAAAAAAATTGATTTTTTTTAATCTCAATACAAAATTAAGTTGGTAACTTCAAAAATTAATTCATAGACCATATGAACTCCAATTTCAGTAAACTTACAGTCGAACTGAACGTCTCAAAAACACAAACCTAACGACATCAAATTCAA
>NW_021472664.1:0-323 GCF_001605985.2 Dendrobium catenatum | reverse complement strand
AAAATTAAAAATTATTATAATTTTATTAATTTATTTTGTATTTTTTAATAATATTGGATAACATCTTCATTGGGAATCAAATCAAACACATCTTTTTTAATGTAAGACACAAGACAATTGTTGAGACAACCATCATCCATCATACTACGTAATCGATGTTTGATAATTTTCATTGGTGAAAATGCTTTCTCTCACTATAACAGTAACAACTAGTAAACTTAATGCAAAAATAATAAGTCTGTAAACCAGAGAATACACACCATTCATTTTGAACTTAACAATTTGCTTTGCAGGATCAACAATGCTTCTTAGAGAGGAGAACT
>NW_021472663.1:0-265 GCF_001605985.2 Dendrobium catenatum | reverse complement strand
AAAAACTAAAATTTTAAACATTTTATCAAATGAAAAAATTAATAGTCAAATTTATGCGAGCTCAATGGTGAATATTTTACATGTTATAGCTAATCAAATTTTCATTCATCTTCACAAACGGCATATAAGATGGTTTTATACGCTCATTAAATTTGTTTAATTAGTTATTTTTTTTTCATTACGACATGCATAGCTTCATAGAAAGCGGATCGCAGGAAGGATTGAAGGCTTTGCAGGAACTCAAGCTCAAAGCAAACAAGGTAAA
>NW_021472662.1:0-303 GCF_001605985.2 Dendrobium catenatum | reverse complement strand
TCTCAAATCTTCTTAATAATCAAAAATCTTTTCTTTTTAATTTCAAAAGAGATATTTTGAAAGTGGCATTATTAAAAAAAAAAATTTTTTTTTAAAACGAATATTTGGAGGTCGATTTGACGCTGTCGCCTCATAGGAAATCCTAGGGCAGAAGGTCAAAATCGGAACGAATAAATTAACAAACAACAAATTTTTGGGAGGTAAAACCTCTCTTTTGATGTTTTAAGTTATTTTAGATGTTGGCCACAGTCACTCAAGAAGGAAAAGGATTGAGGGACCAACGGAAGAAAGGTAGTTAAGACT
>NW_021472661.1:0-396 GCF_001605985.2 Dendrobium catenatum | reverse complement strand
CCAGATGAAATTAAATATCGTCAAGGACGATTTGGTCTCTGTAAGATTTTTGTCCAGACGAAATTAAATTATCGTACATGATGATTTGCTCTATGTAAAATTTTTGTCCAGACAAAATTAAAAATTGTCCAAGACGACCTATTCTCTATAAAAATTTCGTCCAGACGAATAACATTTTCGTCCAGATGATTAACCGACTTAGAATGGGTTTTCTGTAGTTTTTGGAACCGAACTTGTAATAACTGTTCGTACCGGACGAACTTAGTTCCTACGGGACGATCAGCTTGTACGAAAACATTTCATACACATATGCAAACAGGTTCATTTCAAAGCTTTTAATTAAAATAGTCCAGGATGAACCACGATCGTACGGGACGATCCACTGCGTACAGAATT
>NW_021472660.1:0-330 GCF_001605985.2 Dendrobium catenatum | reverse complement strand
ATATTTTAAAAGTTAATTGATTACTACCTTCATTTCAAACCGAGGCCGTGAAGTTTATTTCACCTTCCTTAAGGCTAAATTGATAGCCTCGTAGGCCTGGGTTACCCAGTAGCAATCAGGGTTGATTAAATTACTTCAAATTTATTGTAATTAAGGAATTGATTAATATAGAAAAGATTGTTTACTGATTTTAAAGGGTTTGTTAAGGATTTTATAAACCTATTAAGAAAATTTTGTAGTTTAGAGAAAACTGGAGATCCTTAGAGTTATCCGGGTATTCTAACTAAGGGAGAAAATCTTGACTTTTAGAATTAGAGTTGATCTTAAGGG
>NW_021472659.1:0-1454 GCF_001605985.2 Dendrobium catenatum | reverse complement strand
TGTCACAGAGTTGACTGATGCTGAGCAGGTTGTGCTTTAATCCATCTACAAGAAAAATATTTTCAATCATAAGGTTCTTGAAATTACCAATTATACATGTGCCTACCACCTTCCTGGTGGTGTTGTCTCCAAGAGTAACCTTGCCTCCAATCTTGGACTCTAGTGAAATAAATTGATTAGCATCACCAGTCATATGTCGAGAGCATCCGCTGGCTAAGTACCACATACTATCACGAGGCCTTTTGTGAGAGCCCACCTACAAAATCATCAAATGTTAGATTTAGGAACCCAACCAGGTTTGGGTTCCTTCTTATGAAAAGTAGAATGCAATGCATGTGTGGTATGTTGTGAATCATGCACCTTGTATCTCCACACCCAATGTATACTATGGTGAACAGTGCAAGTGTGTGAGATATGTCCTAACATGCCACATGAAAGCTTCTAACACCTGAAAAAGGGTTTCTTAAATGATTTGCGTTATAATGCCTCTTCCTAGGTTTTGACTTTTGATCAAGTGTTGGTGTCATCCTAGTTTTCTTAAATGTATCCAATTCATTTTGAATCCTCAAGTTAGTAAATTTTAAGGCATCATTATCAATACTCAGGTTTTTCTCGATCTCTTTAGATTTCTTAAAATCAGATTCAAGTGAGGTGTGTATGACTTTTAGTGACTCATGCTCTTCAATTAATTCATAATGCTTCTTGTTTAACTCATCAAATTCATCATGTAGAGCCATATGATTTGATTCAATTATTGAGTGATATTTAGTCATAATTACAAGATCTTTTTGTAAGTTGAAAAATTCCAGTTTCAAGCTAGCATGAGTTTTCTTAAGTTTCCTATATAATGCATAAATTTTTTCAGAAACTTTAAGGAGTTGATGATTAACAAATTGGATTTCTACTCATTCTTTTCCTTGCTTGTGTGCATCTTAAGTGTAGGGTAATCAGCTTTCACGTGTCTGGGCTTCCTGCATTCATAACAAACCATATCAGACGATCCTTTAGAATATTTGTTATCCTTATCTTTTCTCCAATAATGCTTTTGCTTCTTCCTTAGAAAGCTTTTGAATTGCCTTATGATTAAGGCAAATTCATCGCTTTCAGACTCAGAAGAGTCAGAGTCCGATTTGTGTGCCTTCAGTGCCACCATTTTCTCCTATCTTTTCTCACCTGCATCAAGTTTTCTTTGATTCACTCCTTGCTCCTAAGTAATGAGTGAGCCAAGTAAGTTGTTAATCGAATACGTATTTAAATCTTTAGATTCAGTGATTGTAGTGATTTTAGCATCAAAAAACAAAGGCAAGCATCTCAAAATATTGTTCACTTTTTCATAGTTTGAAAGTTCACTTCCTAAGGCATGCAAAGAAGTAACAATCTGAGTAAATCTCGTATACATTTCAGAAATTGATTCATAAGGTTTCATACGAAAAAGTTCATAGTCATGCAAGAGA
>NW_021472658.1:0-206 GCF_001605985.2 Dendrobium catenatum | reverse complement strand
TAGTCGTCAATCAGATACATTATATCCATAGATATATCGTATCAAGCGTATAGTAGCAGCAATGGGTTTGGAAATAGTTTGAGAATTTGAGAATTTTGAAAGTTTGAATGTTTGAATTTTTTATATTTAAAAATAGAAATTGCACCATCTAGCACTTAAAGCGGATGGTGGGGGAATGGATAATGGGCCCGATCAAGATCCCATGG
>NW_021472657.1:0-255 GCF_001605985.2 Dendrobium catenatum | reverse complement strand
ATGCTTCCGATGCGATGAAAAGTACACACCAGGACATTGGTGCAAGGACCGAACTCTTCAGGTTCTCATCGTCTGCGATGACGAGGAAACTGAGGAGGAGACAGAAGGAGAAGAGGAGCTTCACTTGGATTTTGTTGAGGTTTCCCTAAACTCAGTTGTGGGGTTCACTACTAATCACATCATGAAAGTGAAGGGAGAAATAAAGGACATGGAGGTGATGGTGCTAATTGATAGTGGGGCTACCCACAATTTCAT
>NW_021472656.1:0-4102 GCF_001605985.2 Dendrobium catenatum | reverse complement strand
GAAATAAGGAATATTTGCTATCATCAAAATCATAAACCATTGATCCGCAACAAACCCATTTTATGAAACCCTAATCATTATATAATAAGAGATTAGACTTACATAAATATCCTCTTTCGAACCGTTGCGTTCTGCTCTCCCTTACGATTTAGAGGTGATGTAGAGTTACCGGTCAAAAGCTCATCTTCTTCGATTCCCTGGCATTTTTGTTTGATTTTTCGCTTCTTGTTCTTAATCGTTGTCTTTATTATTGTTTCCTTGTGTCTTTCGTTTGAGTTTTCCTTTGGGTTTCATCTTGGGAGATGACTACTCCGTCATCATCTATCCCCTTGATTGCTTCTTTAACTAATGGCCGTTCTCGATCCTTTAAGGATGTGGTTTTTGGATCATTGTCTTCTGCTCCCAAGCTTAACTTTGTGCATTTTTCTTTTAAGGGTTGCCCAGATATTTTGCTTGATGACTCGGTTGTATCTCAATTAGCTATCCTTTTTGCCCCAACTCTTGTAGGTTAATTTTTTTTACAGTGCCCTAATTTGGATGTTATCTATAAGTTTTTTGTTAGCTTGAAATTGTTGGGCTCCTTTCATGTTGGTTTACTGGATCCTCACCATATTGCGATCCAATTAACGAATGATCTTGATTATAGTCGTATCTTTGCGCGAAGGTCTTACTATATTCAAGCGTGCCAAATGTGTCTTCTCAAATTGATGCTAAACTTTGATGTGAGGGAAGAATCACCCATTACGCAGTTTAGATTTTTTTTCCTAACTTTAGATTGCATTTCTTCAATTTGCAAATTTTGTTTGGCCTTGCTTTGATTTTTGGAAGACCATTACAAATTTATCAAGCCACAACTTCCATATCTCGACGATCTATAGCTTGTGTTCTTATGGAACTTGATGTTTCTAAGAAGAATCTGGGAGAGGTCTGGTTAGGTTCAGAGCTAAATGGTTACTTTCCAAAAGTTGAATTTAAAAATTTTCCTATATTCTGCTCTCATTGTGAAATGCATGGTCATGGATTTAACGAATGCTTTAGGTTGCATCCCCCTCTTTGCAAAGATAAAGTTTTGTTCAAACAATCTCAACCAAATGATGCTCTTCCTTCTTAGAATGATAATTTGCATCCTGTTGAGATTGAAGGAAATATTTCTAAGTTGGGTGATGCGCCAATACCTGTTATTGATGCTTCTTTACCTTTACTGAATGACCCTTCCCCTTCTCTAAAGACCTCTTCCCTAATGGATCCGTCCACTTTGGAGGCCTCCCCTTATGAACAGGCTGTCATTACTTGTATCTTTGATGGTTCACTAAGTGTTGGCGACATCTTGGAAAATAAAGGGTTAAATGACTCTCTTTCTTTAAATATTCCTACCTTTGTTGTTCCTATTATAAATTGATCTTTAAATACTAACATACCTGCTATTGTTGATGATGTTCTTAGCTCTGATCATAATCAGGAAGTTGTAGTTGCTAATATCTGGATTAATTCTGACAATAATGTGGGTTCTAGTGAAAAGGAATTGGTTGAAACAGAAAATGTTGGACTTGGTTTAAATAGTTTTGTGACAGAAGAGGAAGAATTGTCTGAGGAAGGTGAGCTTCCTCAAAAGGGTAAGACCATAAAAGTGAATCTTGATTGTAAGTTCCCTTTTACCTCTCAAGTCAATTATGATGCTCTTACTGATAATGAGGAATTATAATTTTCTGCTAAATGTTTTACTAGAGATGACATTGACATTAGCTTTATTAAACGCTAAGGTAAACATGGTAGGAAGAGTAAAAACCATGTTCTACAATCGGGCATAAATATTAATCTTGTTATACAATCCGACAGAAATACCCATTCACAAACTAGTCGTTAATATTTATTTTTTTATGTTTAAATTTATTATTTGGAATGTCAGGGGTATTGGGTGTGCTTCATGTCAATTGCATGTTAGGAATCTTTGTCGTATTCATGATATTTCTATTCTTGTATTGCTTGAATCTCGTGTTAATATTTCTAAAGTAATTAATACTGCTAGATTTCTTGGTTTTAAGAATGATATGGCTAATTGTACTAATAAGATCTAGGTTTTTTGGAATGATCCAATTCATATTGATGTTCTTGGAAACTTTCTCGAGTGATGCATTGCCACATCGAAGTTTTAAATGTTAAGTGTTGTTCTTCTTTCATTTATGTGACTTCTTCTCGTGGCATTATAAAAGTTATGTGGGAACAATTAACTGACTTTCATAGTATGTGTCATGGTCCTTGGTTAGTGGGGGTTATTTTAGTACCATCTCTAATCTTTCTGAGTGTTCGGGGGGTTCTTCTCCTAATTTTTATTCTATGGATAATTTTAATAATATGATTATGGACTACAATCTTATTGACATTGATTTTCTAGGTAATCAGATTATTTGGAATAGAGGTCACCTTTGGCAAAGGCTGGATCGCATTTTATTTAATGATAATTGGATTAATTCTTTCATCTCTATTTTCATTGAGCATCATAGTCGTACTCTTTCTGATCTTTCTCCTTTACTTCTTGCTCTGAATATTAGTTAAATGAATTATATTCCCCATTTTCAATTTCATAATATATGGCTTCAGTATGATTCCTTTTTGGGTGTTGTTCAAGAGATTAGAATCCAATTTTGCATCCTGATAACTCTATCGTGGGTATGAAAAGACTCTGGTTTAAGTTGAAAAGACTTAAGCAACTTTTGAATTAATGGAACCATAATGTTTTCAAAAATATTATTACTAATATTTTAAATGTTGAAGAGATTGTTAATAATGTTGAGTTTAACTGTCAAAACTTTCCTTCTGAGGCCAATTTTATTACTCTTTCAGAGGCTAAGGCTAATCATTTTAAACTTCAGACCCAAGAAGAAACCTATTGGAAACAAAATGCTAATGCTAAGCACTTATTAGAAGGTGATAATAATACTAAGTATTTTTATGCATTGGCTAAATGGAAACGTGCCACTAACTCTATCAATAAAATCACTCGTGATGACAGCTCTATTACTGAGGATGCTGAGGAGATTGCCATGTTGGTCATTCATCACTTTTAGGATAATCTTAATAAGGCTTTTATCCCTAGTAACATCATTAACCTAGATATTATCCCCTCGCTCATTTCTGTGGAGGATAATAATTTGCTAGCTGGTACTCCCTCTATTAAGGAATTATAAGATATTATTTTTAACATGAATGGAAACTCTGTGGCTGGTCCTAATGGTTTCACTAGTATTTTTTTTTTTCAAAAAGCTTGGGATATTATTAAAGATGATCTTTTTCCTACTGTTTTGGGTTTTTTTTTTTGGTAATATTACGTGTAAGTTTTTTTCATCCACCTCTATTGTTGTATCCCTAAGAAGAATAATGCTAGTAATTAGAATTATTTCAGACCTATTAGTCTCTATACTTTTTTCAGTAAACTACTTTCCAAAATTATTATGTCTCGTTTAACTAAGGTTCTTCCTAAGATTATTTATCCTTTTCAAATGGGCTTTGTTAAAGGTCGTGCCATCTTTGACAATATTCTTTTTGGCTCAGGAATTTTGCCATGATTTGGATGTCAAGGTGAGGGGTGGTAATTTTATCCTCAAGATGGATATTTCCAAAGCTTATGATAATATTTGTTAGCAATTCATCTATAACATCCTGCAATTATTTGGTTTTAATTTGACATTTATTAATCTTATTAATATTAAAGGTTATTTTTCCTCCTTGATTATTAATGGTAAGAGCTCTGGTTTTTTTAAATCATCTCATGGTTTAAGACAAGGTGACCCTATGTCCCCTGCCATATTTATTATTGTTATTGATTACCTTTCTAGAAGCATCGCTAACATGTTTGAAACTCACCCCAATTTGTATTTCAAAATTAGGGGTGGATTTCTTATATCTCACATTTGTTTTTCCGATGATTTTAACATTTTTATGAATGCTTCTGTAATAACATTAATAAATTTATGGATTTCTTTCATGATTTTAACACTGTTAGTGGTTTGTCTTTAAACTTGAATTATGGAGGTCAACCTTAGAGTCTAAAGGTTTTTGCTTGAGTATATCTAAAATGAAATATATGGAGTGTAATTTTAGTAGT
>NW_021472655.1:0-211 GCF_001605985.2 Dendrobium catenatum | reverse complement strand
CTAGATTGTGAGTGTATACACTGTGTATACTAATTTGATACACAATGTATATAAATGTGTACATAGTATATAACTTACATGTCCGAACAGTTCTTCTAGTCCGAACTCTGCACAGAACAATTTCTTACCAAACAAAACCTAAAATTTGATTTCCTTATTGAATTGGTTCATTGATGGTTAGAGAAAGAACATTGCTTTCCTCTCCCACAAA
>NW_021472654.1:0-319 GCF_001605985.2 Dendrobium catenatum | reverse complement strand
CTTAAAGTTGTTTCTACCAGGATAAGAAAAGCGAGTGCATGGCTTACCTGCCTCATTGCAGGTGTTGCAGCAGGTTCCCTCCTACCACGCTAAGAAAAACGTATAAATGTGATTGTCAAGAACATCACGCATGCTGAGGATAGGGTTTGGAGTTTTATACCTGCGTATGGGTCAACGGTGATGTCGTCAGCTGTATCAGGGTGACGATGGTAATGTCAGCGGTATTGGCATGCAAATTAAGGCGAGAGAAGTATTTTAATTAATATTATTAATTTATAATTAATCATAATTAATTATAGTTAATTATAATTAGTTAGAG
>NW_021472653.1:0-315 GCF_001605985.2 Dendrobium catenatum | reverse complement strand
GGGAAGACTATCTGGAACAACGCCCTTATAGGGTATTATCTGGGTCCTAGACCGTACTATGAGCGCCTTCTCAAAGCCATGCAGAAGCTGTGGCCCCTTAAGGGATCTATGTCCTTGCTATCTTTGGCGGATGGGTTCTTTCTGTTGAAGTTCTCCACTTCGGAAGACCTAGAAACCATCCTGTCGGGCGGTCCCTAGTTCATCCTTGGAAAACCTTTCATTCTACAACGCTGGTCCCCGAAATTCAAACCGAAGCGTGATGAGGCTGCTCCGATTCCGCTCTGGATCAAGATCGTTGATTTTCCTTTAGCTCTC
>NW_021472652.1:0-223 GCF_001605985.2 Dendrobium catenatum | reverse complement strand
AACAAAGAGAGAGGGGGGCAACAAAGGGCTTCTAGGGCAGCAACGGCGGCGGTTTATGGCGGCTCTCTTTAGGGGAAAGTGTAGAGGAAGGAAGGCTAAGGTATGCTTTAAAAAAGAAATTTCTTCATTTTCATATAGATTTCTTCAACAACAATATCAAGCCTTTGTCCCACTACGTGGGGTCAGCTAAAAACTTAAAAAATTAGCGTTTTTCGTATTTTTT
>NW_021472651.1:0-344 GCF_001605985.2 Dendrobium catenatum | reverse complement strand
AGTCAAGAGCTCGAGCTCGAGCTCGACTCGAGAAACCGATTCCTGGCTCGAATTCGACTCGTTAGCCTGAGCTCGAAAGGTTGGCTCGAGCTCGACTCGTTTGTCGGCTCGATAAACTGCTCGAACTGAACTTTGTTTTATAAAAATTTCAGCACAAAAATGATATTTTTATGTATTATTGATTATTTTTTAATTAAATGCTTTCAATAAATTTCAGCACCTCTATTATCTCCTCCCAAAGCCCACCAGAAGCTCAGGACCGTTATCCTCATACTCATTGCAGGCTTCATTTTATATGGTTCAAGATATTTTTTTATTGGTTTCGAAAACATTTTTTTCTGTAA
>NW_021472650.1:0-311 GCF_001605985.2 Dendrobium catenatum | reverse complement strand
TGGGGGAGTGTGGCCAACATCTAAAAACAATTTAAAGCATCAAAAGAGAGGTTCTACCTCCCAAAATTTGTTACATGCTAACTTAATCATCCTGATTTTGACATTCTACCCTTGGATTTCCTATGAGGCGATAGTGTCAAATCAGGTCCCTAAATATTCTTTTTAAAATTATGATTAACAAATGTCACATTCAATATATCAACCTTTAAGATTGAAAGGAGTTTGAAAAATCATTGATTTTAAGAAGTTTTGAAGTATTTTAGTCTTAACCCCCTTACTCCCCTTTAACTTTTAGGAATGAGGAGGGTTAG
>NW_021472649.1:0-1176 GCF_001605985.2 Dendrobium catenatum | reverse complement strand
ACCTCGAATCTTTATTTTCTTTCTTCTATCCACCCTTTTATTTATACAGCTATGAATGAAGTTCAAACATGAATGAATTTTAAATATTTCAATACAGCTCTAAATTTTGAGATCTGAGGAAGGCAAGTTAGCAGAATCAGTGTTCAAGCCCGAAGAAAGGTACATCTTTATTTTTAATAAATTTCAATTATTTCATTATTATTTATTAAATGTGCTTTCTAATATCTGTTTTCTTTTCTTTATTGGCATAAAATGCGAGGAACGATACTGATCGAGTTGACAAAAGTATAAGGAGCTAATGACGTCAGTCGCCTCTATCCAACCGGGTAGAGGTGCTATGGGCGGAACCACCGGGTCGTAGCCCCTGTGACTGTGAGTATTCTAAAACTTAGATAACCTTTAGGGGCCCTTAGTGTGATTTGTGCGAACTCCTCCCTTTAGATCCCTGTAGTAACTTCAATTTTATTAAGTTTACTTTTATTTGATTTTAGATCCCTAAACCCTTTTACACATGCGAAATGTCCTAAGGATTAGTAATAACAAATTTTTCATCCCATACAACAGTAGTGATACTTAAGGATAATAATTAAGGACCGACTCTTAGAAAATTTAGACTTAGGATGCATGCATAGTATAGAATAGAAACATATAACATAGAAAATTTAGTGACACCTTACCTTAGGATCAGTGAATATTTTCAAATTAAAATTTAATCAATTAGAAAACTTTAGCCAATAATTGACCTAGGACATATCAAAACCTCAAAGCTTAATACACACACTTAGATTTGTTTGCTAGGACAACCGACTCTAGTTTTAGGTTAGGCCGGTGTTTATTTCCTTACTGCATTATGGCGGGCTTTCTCGGCTTTTATTGCATGTTGGATGTAAAATTGTTGGTGTGTTTATTTATTTATTTTTATTGCACTCTGTGTTGTGATTTGACTGACGATTAGATTACCCATTGGTTAGGAGCGATCTGGGTTGTTAACAAGATTTCTTGCAGGTGGCCACACTCGTGCAGGTCAAAGGGGGCTAATTAATTAATAATTTTATAAAATGCTACATGTGCTTCAGCTGCTTAGCCCCCAAATAAGGAGTGTGGCCAAGTGTGGATGGTGAATTTAATTCAAAATGTAAATATATAACTGCGTGGGATGATTTTTATTATAAATTG
>NW_021472648.1:0-356 GCF_001605985.2 Dendrobium catenatum | reverse complement strand
CGAATCGAACGGCTCGACGAGACGAATCCAACGAGCCTAAGATCATTGAATTCGGACATCACTAAGACCCTCAAATTACCAACAAACGGTGCTTGATCGTAGGATTCAATATCGGCCGTCCATTCAACCACTCCCTATTCGCCCCTGATCTCACGCCTATTTACGAGCTATGCCACTCCAAAAAATGTATAAATAGAGCCCTCATTTCTCATGAGAGGGGGCCGAAGCAAGAAGAGAAGGAGGAAGCTCCTCCTCGACGGCCGCCGGACCACCGCAGAAGTCCCGCCGGAACCTCGCCGGACCACCGCAGGAACCTCGTCGGACCACCACCAAAGCCTCACCGGAGTTTTCATTGC
>NW_021472647.1:0-235 GCF_001605985.2 Dendrobium catenatum | reverse complement strand
TAAAAGTCTTGCAATATACATTGTGTAGATGAAAAAATCGTATACTTTATTTTATTTATTTTCTTAGTATGCAACGTTGATGCCCTTATAAAATCCAATATTATAAACCATAATAACAAAGAGTATCTTAATAATAATTCCTTCAAAATTACAACCATATGACAAGGACTCTCCATCTTTTCTTTCAATGTCTTGGTCTGTGGGCTCCGAAAATTCGGCCCCGGCCTCCGCTCGC
>NW_021472646.1:0-699 GCF_001605985.2 Dendrobium catenatum | reverse complement strand
CGAGACAAATCTGACGAGCCCAAGATCATCAAATTATGGTATCATGAAGACATTCAAATACCCAATAAATGGTCCACAATCAAGGAATTCAACATCGGCTGTCCATTCAAACCACTACCAATTTGCCCTTGATATTTTTCCAATTTACTGGCCATTCCACTCTCAGAAAAATATAAATGAGCCATCATTTCTCATGGAGAGGAATTAATAAGGAAGAATGAGGTTCAAGAAAGAATAGAAGGAAGATTTCTCTTGCCACTAGACTTTGGCCTCCTCGACCACCTCCCGGCCACCAACCAATGTCAGACTTCTGTTCGTCGTCAGACTTCTGCCCGTCGTTGGACTTCCACCGGATTTCTACCTAACGCAAAACTTCCGCCCATCGTTGGATTTCTACCCGACGTCGAACTTCTGACCGTCGTCAAATTTTTACTCGACGTCAGTCTTCCACCTGTTGTCAGACATCCGCCCGTCGCTGGACTTCTGCCCATCGCTGGACTTCCGTCAGACTTCTACCCTACATTGAAATTTCGTTTATCGTCGGATTTCTACCCGATGCACTACAGGACAACAGCTCATTTTCGACAGAATTTTCGGCGGAAATAAATTCGTCGCAATTTCCGGTGGATTTCCAACGGATTTGTTTCAACGAATTTCCGACATAATTTTTGATTGATTTTCTGACGAATTTTTTTCTAA
>NW_021472645.1:0-310 GCF_001605985.2 Dendrobium catenatum | reverse complement strand
TTAAAAAGGAGTTCTATTTTTATATATATTTTTTATTTAAAAAGATAACTTAACTATTTTGAAAAGAGGAAGCTAGTGATTAAATAACGATTGCAATAATAGTGATGAAATTTTAAATCGCACAAAGAAATATTAAAATCAAATTTTCACCATGCAGTTATAGCAATGTTAAATGTAAGAAAATAAAAATACAGTAAATAAAAAAGCACCCCAAAATTTTTTATAGTGGTTATGCCAACCTTTACCTACGTCCACTCCCAGGAGTCCTCCATTCTGAGATTTGCACTACTCAAAAGTAATTCTCCTTCTT
>NW_021472644.1:0-995 GCF_001605985.2 Dendrobium catenatum | reverse complement strand
TAACAACTCATAATTAGGTCTAGTATTTATTAAAAATTAGAAATCCTTAAGATTAGCTCTAATTTTGAAAGTCAAATTTTGACCCCTTAGTTAACGTATCCGGGTAATCCTTTAAAATATGTTAACTTCTCCAACCTCTAAAACTCTTTTAATAGGGTATTAAAATTATCAACCAACCCATTAAAATCATCAACCAATTCCCCTTGATGTTAATTCACTCCTTTAATTCCAACCAATTTAAAATAATTTAATTAACTTCGACTGCTACTGGGTAACCCAAGCCTACGAGGCTATTAAGTTAGCCCCAAGGAAGGTGAAATAAACTTCACGGCCTCGGTGTGAAACAAATGTAGCAATCAATTAACTTTTAAAATACATTTAATTAAAATTCCTAATTTATTAATATTTAAAGTTTAACTCAAATCACCTTTTCAAGCCTTAACAAACCCAGAACTTTAGACAACTTTGATTAATCACCCAGTTTAGGATTTACCCCAGCCACACGACCTTTTACACACACTTTAGATGATGTGCTAGGACAACCATATCTAGATCTAGGTTAGTCCGGTGTTTACTTTACTGCTGTGTGCCGGATTTTTCATAGTTTTCACTGCATGTAGTGGATGAAATTACTTTGCTGTGTTTGCTTACTTTTCTGCAATCTGTGGATGGATTGATGTGTTTGGCGACTAGATTACCCTTAGGATAGGTACGATCTGGATGTTCACACAGTTTTCTGCAGGTGGCCACGCTCACGCAGGGCAGTAAAAGGGTGCTAAATAAAAAAATTATTATTAATTGTTATAAATGCTTGCACAGGTGCTTCAGCTGCTAAAGCCCTCAAATAAAAAGAGCATGGCCAGTGTGTTTTACTTTCCTTTCTTCATATATGTAACTGCTTGGGAATAACTGCTTCTTAGTTATTAACTCCTTAGGATAACCCTGCAGGTGAGTCTAGATCTTATATTTGATACAAATGTAATTTATATAATTGT
>NW_021472643.1:0-636 GCF_001605985.2 Dendrobium catenatum | reverse complement strand
TAGTTTTAAAATAAGATTTAACATTAGCGAGCTTATCTCCGCACTAGGGCTGCAAATGAACCGAGCCGAGCCGAGCTTTGACCTGTTCAAGTTTGGGCTCGCTTATTAGAATCGAGTTCAAGCTCGGCTCGAAGCTCGTCGAGCTTCTCGGACACCTGTTCGAGCTCGAGCTCGTTAGAAAAAATGTTTGAGCTCGGCTCGTGCTCGAAATCAAGCTCGTTAGACAAACCGAGTAGCTCCATAGAGCCTCACGTCGAGTTAACAAATCCAACACCCAACCGGCTGCATGCCTTTTAACAAGGCGATAAATAAATTTGTTTTTATAAAGCATAATCATGTCTCTCCAGGCGATGTGGGACTAAAGCGCCTACATTTTTTTTTTTTAATTTGTTGATGCCATGGAGGAGACAGAGAGAGAGAGCAGGTGAAGTTTTAAAAATAAAAAATATAGAGAAAGATGGGGCGAGAATATGAGGCGGGAGAATAAAAAATTTAATAAAATAAAACAATTAATGGAGAGGAAATATTTAAAAATGTTAAATTAGTAAAAATAAATTATTAAATTAGTAGACAAAGTATTTATTTTTAAAACTCTAATTGAGCTCTAATCGAGCTTCTTAGTCGAGCTTGTTCACG
>NW_021472642.1:0-217 GCF_001605985.2 Dendrobium catenatum | reverse complement strand
GAATTTCCTCCTGTCGCTGAACTTTTGCCTTGCAGGAATTTCAACAGAATAATACCCGACTTCAGCAGACTTCTGCTCGTCATCAGACTTCTACTCGTCGTCAGACTTCTGCTCATCGACGAATTCTCGTCGGTCTTCCACCCGACGTTAAACTTGTGAGACCTCGTTCCCTTACTGTTACTCTCTGACTTGGATTTTCCTCCCAGGATCGTCCGGG
>NW_021472641.1:0-260 GCF_001605985.2 Dendrobium catenatum | reverse complement strand
GAGTAGAAGTTATTGAGGTTAAGCTCAATAATTACAATGATCAGAGCAAATTATTTCCTTAAAAATGATCTGTTAGATACTCTTCATCTTCCAATAAGAATAGAAATCAGATATCCCTTCCCCTAATAAATCAATCAATCCCAAAATGTACAAATCTCATCCCGAAATAAGCCAATCCCCCAAAATGAATCAATGCCAACCGAAATGCAACTAATTTTATACTCAAATCCAAATGAACCACTACTAGTCGATGACATTCA
>NW_021472640.1:0-385 GCF_001605985.2 Dendrobium catenatum | reverse complement strand
AGGCATTTGGCTAGAATAGCCTCGGACCATTGTCCAACTATTTAAATATTCTTGATTCTTTTCCTAGAATCAAAAGGAATATCAAATTTGAAGATTGTTGGGTGTCCTATAAAGCATCTTTTGCAGTGGTGAAGAAGGAATTGAACATAAAATATGTAGGTGATAGCTCTCAAGTGCTTAACAAGAAATTTCAAAAATCTTTAAAATCTCTATTCTATTGGAGCAAGGCTAAACATAAAAATCTTAACAAGCATAAATAGGAACTTATGGTAGAAATCTTGGAACTTCAGAACAAAGAAGCAACGGAAGGTAGTCTTTCGGAGATTGATTACTGGAATCTTAAAAAAAAAAGTTAATGAGGTGAATTCCATTTTGGCTAGATTGA
>NW_021472639.1:0-219 GCF_001605985.2 Dendrobium catenatum | reverse complement strand
CACACGCGCAAAGTCCTAAGGGTTAGTAATAACAAAATTTTCACCCTATACAACAGTATTGACACTTAAGGATAAAAATTAAGGACTGAGTCTTAGAAAATTTACACTTAGGATGCATACACATTTTAGGATAGAAATATATATAACATAGAAAACCTAGTGACACTTCACTTTAGGATTAATAAATATTTTTAAATTAAAATTCAATCAATTCGAAAA
>NW_021472638.1:0-3231 GCF_001605985.2 Dendrobium catenatum | reverse complement strand
CTTTGCATATAGTACATCTTGCTTTATAATTCCAATGTCGTAATCCAACTGCTATTGGAACATCAACATTCCACATATTTTTTGGAAACCTCTTCTGAACGGCAAGGATGAAGCAATCCCTCTCCTTTGCGATTACTGCAAAATCAGACAACTCATTTATTTGCACCTTACGATGGATCTCCAAGGATGTCGCATTATTCTTCCGTACTAGATAAGTTAAGATCTGATGTGAGGGGATCCCAAGCTTTACGCTTATGAGGATCTTAAAAACTATATATGATATTGATGGGGACATAACAATGCTTCCAACATTGAACTCTTTGATTCCATTAAAGAAAAGAACAGGGAATGAAGGAGGATAACTAGTTAATTCCTTCGGAGTTTCCATTTCAATCAGTGGTACCTGGTATTATCGCAAATGGTTATATATATTGGAATAGTGTGGGCCTAATTTTGGTAAATAGTTGTAGTTTTGGAAGAGCATTTTTCAAGCAAAGGCTCATTCTTCGTGGTTTTGACACTTGGCTATTTTTAATGTGGTAAAGAGACATTTCAGCTCTCTTTTTGTAGGTTGAATGGTGTTTAATAAAAGAGAATTTATGTGGTTTACAATTTCCTTTCAACATGCATGGGCAAATGTATAATTTTAGTAAGCCGTTTTTTATGACACTCAATTTTAATGCAAAGTTTATATATTTTAACATTAAATTTACAATTAACAAAAAAAATTATATCGTTTATTTATCTCTTTTAATTGATGGCATATGCAGTATAACTTTGTTGTTCTTCAACATAAATTTGTGCATCACTTTATATATCTTCTTTAAGAATTTCTAAATTTAAAAATGTTATATTTCATCCTTTTTTGTTGCTGGTATCCTATTATAAAAACTTTTTTTTTTTTGGGAGAGGACAAGTCTAAAATAACATAGATATGGTTTAAGAATAACACAATGTATGAATAAGTAATATTACACTATAATATCAAACAAATTAAAGAGCTTGCTTTGAGACTTATCTTAACAATTTTTTGATAGAATAATATTGATATAAAATTTTAAATTATTCTATTATATTTCCATAATATATATTATATTTCTATAATATAAAATATGATGACGTCAAGCCCTAATATTCTTCTCCCCATAAATAACATGGGGTGCTACAAAGCTAAGCTTGAATAGTTTTTTCAATTTATTTATAAATAGAACAACAATGCCCCAATTTCTTTCACTACAAGAAATTCAAGAATTACCGGCGGCTATTAACGGTGATCCTATAGCCGCCGTTACTTCTGATGGTTAGACCGCCGGTATTAATAGGAGGTTTAAATGGCGGTGTTTAATAAACTACCGCCAGAATTAGTGGCAGTATAACAACTGCATGCTTTGGTACTGGTTTAATTCCATACCGTTCCTTTACTGGCGGCCAATACCGCCGCTTTTAAGTAACTTTTTTCTGGCGGTATAAACCGCCAAAAAAATGCCCAAAAATTACCCATCCCGAGCCTTCCTCTTCACTTCTTCTCACTTTTCTTACTGTTGCAAGTGCTCGTCCCCTCTCCCCGGACCTCTCATGATTGTGCCTCAGAGTACTGCGTAAGAATCCGGTGCTGATAACCTCCCTCTGGCCAAAGATCTTGCCCCCAAGCTGAACCCCTCTCCTCTCCAGTCTCCTTGAGTCGCATGCCCCAAACTACTGTTATAGCCATCGGACTTGTCCACCACCTCTACCCTAGTCGTCGGCTCTCCTCTTTGTTGTAGGTAACTTCCCTAAAAATGGTGATGGCCATCTTTTTTAGTAATGCCAATTAAGATACATTGATTATGAGAGTAATATCTATGGTATACATTTACAAGTTATACATTGATTGTGAGAGTAATATCTATGGCCAAAATATATTTTTTCATGATAATTATATTATTATTATTTCATTTAGAAAAATAGTTAAATTTAAAATTATTCAATCAACTTTGGCTAAGAATGAGTTATTCGATCTAGGAGATTGTTAGGGGCATATTTGATGGCTCTCCAACCAATGGAAGAGTAGAGTTGGTATAGGCACACATGTATAATGTTTTATATAAGGACCTAAAAAAATTGCTAAACAATAAAGTATCAAGAGAAGTGCTACATAGAGTTCTAGAAAAGAAAGGGGTAAGTTATTAAGGATATGTATGCATGAGGTATTACTTGTGTTCAAATGCAAGCTAGTTAGATCAAGTATTTCCTCATTTTAATTCGATTACATCAAAGATCAGCCTTTTTTTTTTTTTTTTTGGGAAACCCACGGAGGGACCTACGCGTTAATTTAGAACACAGGTTACAGAGACCTTAGGGAAACCGATAGCTCACTAATGCTCTTACGAGCTATAAGAAAAGTGTAAAGAAAACCTACGAGCCAATAGTCTCCACTAACAAAAATTGGTACAAGAACCCTAGTAACATTCTAATGATGCTTAAAAACAAGCATCCAAAAAAGAAAGAGCAAAAAATACTCAGGAGGCGCAGTCTTTCTAGCAAAAAAGAAGTACAGGATCCTCTGCAAAAATAAAATAGAGAAAGAAGAAGCTACAAGAAGAAATAAAGTTAGGAATACAGAAGTTAATAAAGAGAAAAACCATAAGAAAAAAATTAAGAGCATAAATATAGTAAGGAGACAAAATTAAAGAAGGTAAGTGAAATCGACACAGATCAGCCTTTTGCCCATATCTTTTTTGTTTTAGTCATGGTTGTTCTCACTAAACATTTGAAAAGGTTGTACCATGGTGTATGCTTTCTGCTGATGTATTCTTCTTGTTGATAAGGCTAGAGAGGGAGTTAAAGCTAAACATGAATTATGGAGGTCAACCTTATAGTCTAAAAACTTTTGTTTGAGTTGATCTAAAATTGAATATATAGAGTGTAATTTTAGTAATAATAAATCTGGTGGAGAGATTGTGACTTTGGGTGATTAAGGCATTAATAAGAGTGTACATTTTTGATATCTTGAGCCTATTATTTTGAGTGATGGTGAAACAGATGCGATATAATTCAAGTTGGGCTTGAAGTGGAGGAATGCATAGGAATTCATAGTTGCTTTACCCTTAGAGATATGATACGAGTCATTAGCAAAGTTTTCCATTTTTTTACATAAATTATTTATCTTGGGTTGTTATATTTATTGGATGGTTGGTGAATGCATTTCAATTCAAGTAAAGTACACTTGTTCAAAAATAAATCACGTACACA
>NW_021472637.1:0-839 GCF_001605985.2 Dendrobium catenatum | reverse complement strand
ATAGAATATTGATTGGATATTATAATTAAGCCTTCTTTTTTATCTTGGGCTTTAGCCTAACCTCTTATAATTAAACCTTTAACATGACTTTCTTCATTCACAAAATTTGCTACTTCATCAGAACTTGAATAAATTAAAATAAAAATGTTAATATGTACTTTCCAAATCACTTCAATAAATTTTGATCTATTTGGAATCCAAATCAAGATCAGGAACATTCAATACCTAAAAATAGGGTTATCCCAACAGTGGTTTTATCCGCCACAAAATTTCTTACAGCGTTTTAAAACTGTTGCATGACTTCTGTGATTGCAATGTGCTATAATGGCATTTCACATTGGTTTCAGGATCATTGGGTAATTTCGATTTAAGTGATGGTTATAGCAACAATTTTAACTGCCACAAGTGTACCACTCTATGCACAAAGAAAATCTTATAGATTTGTACCGATTTTAACTGCCATAATTCTATAAGTTCCTGGCTATTAAAACAGCCACAAATGCCCAAAAATATTTTTTTTTAAAAAATCTTGTTGCATTGTTCTAGTAACCAAGGCTAATTTTGAATTTAATTTTATTTAAGAATTAATAGTACTACAATAAGCCAATGCTAATTTTTCACCATAATCAAGTTAGATGGGGGATCATAACCTATGTTCCAAAATATCAGAAGAACCACTTGAGTGACAACCTAGCAAATCGTTGGATATTTCTCACCATAAGCAATTAATTTTCCAGAACCATGCACACCCTTGCACTAGAAAGTTAAAAAATAGATCCAATTCATTAGTTTGACATAGGTTTAATGTTTGATTGTCAATCAAACATCAATTCTCAAAC
>NW_021472636.1:0-203 GCF_001605985.2 Dendrobium catenatum | reverse complement strand
TGATTGAACGTTGACCGGCTTCTTTCCCTTGTCGACTGTTGAAACCGTTGCTGCCCTCTTTTCAAAGGATTTCAACGGTTTACTAACCTTCTTATCTTCAGTAGAATCCTTCAAGAATGGCATTTTGGAAGCCTCTTCTTATAGATTACTAGCTTTATTAAGAAGCTTCTCGAAGGTTTTGATTGTAAACCCCTTTAACAGAA
>NW_021472635.1:0-256 GCF_001605985.2 Dendrobium catenatum | reverse complement strand
CGATGTCGACCCGAATAAATATTTAAAATGCCCCCTATCTCGCAGGGACATTTTAGAATAGAATAAGTTTAGAATATAAAATTTAAATATTCATTCGGGGATCTTGGCACGCAGCGCGATGTCGACCAATATAAATATTTAAAATGCCCCTAGTCTGATGGGGGATTTTGAAATGCGTTCTTGCTATACAAGAGAATTTTAAAATATGAGCAAACATGTATTGATAAATATGCATATAAAATTTTGATCATCACAA
>NW_021472634.1:0-237 GCF_001605985.2 Dendrobium catenatum | reverse complement strand
CATTAGATGTCGAAGAGGGTTGGTTTGAGGATTCCAATCGCTCTACATCAGAATAAGAATATGGAGCAGGACCCGTAGAGTGGTGCCTATCTATCCGGGGAGAAGAATGGGTACGAGAATTATGTTGAATCTTACTAGGACTCTGTGGTGGTGCAGAAGAAGGGGACAACTGACGATTGACTTTCTGTGGAACATGCTGGATACTTTTAAATTTCATTGAAGCATCAGTCAACACAA
>NW_021472633.1:0-391 GCF_001605985.2 Dendrobium catenatum | reverse complement strand
CACCACCGCCACAGCCAGCTCAGAAGCAGCCCTTACAATTAGTTCCTCAACATACTAGAGATCCTAACTTCATCCCTTTTAGAGAGAGATTGGCAAAGCCTTATCTATTTAAAAGGGAGTCAGTTAAGAAGATCTTCAAGAGCCTGTTAAAGAAACCTAATTTTCAGTTGTCAGAGGCTAAGAAAGACGATCCTAAGAATTGTCCATACCATCGGATGCTTAGTCACCCACTTGAGGACTGTGTTGTGTTCAAAGATTGGCTTGAGAGGAACTACACTCAAGGTAATATTATAATTCCTAAAGAGTACTTGGTTGATTTAAAAAAGGCTTCAGTTAAATCTATCTCAGGTAATTTCCTTAATTCTTCTCTTCCTATTGAAGATGGTTGGGA
>NW_021472632.1:0-1373 GCF_001605985.2 Dendrobium catenatum | reverse complement strand
AATTTAAATATTGATAATAAAAATTAAAAAGGCAGTTTATTTGTAATACAAATATATGATATGCAAGTAAATTGACTTGGAGACTGTACCTACCTTTTTAATATTTGAAATTTGAATGTAGAAAAATATCACGTTTGATAAGAAGAAAAAAAAGGATTATATGTTATTTTACCTTGCTTTGCAGATACATCTTTGTACCGGTTGGTTGTTTCACTTCAGATTTTTACAGGAAAGTTTTTTTCGCAGGTTGATTGGATCTCGTATTTTTAAGTGTTGGCTTCTACCCGCACTAGAATGTTATTAAGATTTTTTTATACTGGTGCTTAGAGGGGATCTTAACCTCTTAGGGTTTTTTTTTTTTTTTTTTTTTTTTTTTTTTTTTTTTTTTTGCTTTGTTATGCGGCTCTTTTAAGCATTATTAAGCTAAAGATTCCTCTTAAGGATTTCTAATTTTTATTTTAATTGACGTGCAAGCCCGTCGATAGGTTTTAACTAAAACAACAACAATAATAATAAGGTCAAATTTTGAAATTTGATAATAAATTCTATAAAAATTCTTAATGTATAAACTCACTTGCATTTAACTTTTGATGAATTAGAGAAGGATAAAAAAAAGGTTGATTAAAATCAAACAAAAAATTTAAATTAACTCAAACTCAATCAAACATTAATTTCAATAAATCATTTATATCAAACCCTTATTGATCTTATTTTTGGAGAGGTCGATGCTATATTCCCTAAGGATTTTCTACCCAAGTGTAGAGTCTATAAGTTTCTTTAGGTGGACACCCAATGACATGATACTCACTAAGTAGCTCACCCGCTGCAAGATTAGACTAGATAGGATAGATAGGTTGACTTAGACTCGGAGTGTCATGCATTGCGCTATCGTCACCGGAATCCGGTCGCTGAAGTTGTTGTCAGAGGCCATGAAATGCTCCAGGCTAGTTTAGCTCCTCCGGCAGAGATATTCTGGTAGCTTGCCGGAGAGCTAGTCCCGCCAAAACCACGAAGTTGAATTCCGGCAAGTCACCAAGCTCCTCCGGGAACCCGCCAAGGAGTCGGTTTATAGACAAGTCAAGCATGCTGAGCCGACTCAACCTGCCGAGTGATACCGGTATTGAACTATACAATACGTTCCTCATCACATTAAGGTATTCTAGCTGAGTTAACTCACCAAATGGCACAGCTCATATTGACCTGTTGGTTGAGAGCTTAGGCTACCAACTATGAGGCTTTTGGTTCGAGTATTTGTATATGACATATCTGTGTTAATTTATCTTAATTAACCTAAAAGTCCAAAAAAAAAACTCACTAACTGAACTTGGTATAGAACCGCTAAGTGAGTTGTTAGCCAGATTCAAAGTTTGTAA
>NW_021472631.1:0-586 GCF_001605985.2 Dendrobium catenatum | reverse complement strand
GGTGAAAAGCATTTTGTTAGAATTTCTGTACATAATTATCCTTCGCTTTATATATATATATATATGCGCTTTTCATATTTTGGGAAGAGAAAGAGTTCAAAGAATGGCACTTTGCTTTGAAATAAATGTTTATTTTGGAAAACTAAGTGTATTAAAAGATGAGATAAATGTTTTGAAATAGTATATGTTAAAAGGGATGTTATCTGTTTTGAAAAAGTATGTATTTCTTAAAGGTAGTAAAGTATGTTCTAAAAAGTGTAATAAGTGTATTTTGAAAAGTATTTGGACTTTAGAAAAGCAAAGTGAAGTGTGTGTGTAATTTGAAAGATGAAATTTGTCTGTATTGAAAGGTGTATAATTGAAATGTTTAAAAAAATATTTTGATTAGGAAAAGTGTAGAGTATGATTTGGGAAAAGAGATTGAAATTTTGGAAAAATGATAACATATGAATGAAAAGTAGATAGTTTGGTTTAGTAAGAAAAAGTGATTTGCATTTGTGTAAAAGTGAAATTTGTATGTGTTTTAGAAAGGATGATGTGTGTAAATGTTGAAAGTGTGTGTTGGAAAAGTGAGAAGTGTATATAT
>NW_021472630.1:0-430 GCF_001605985.2 Dendrobium catenatum | reverse complement strand
GTGTTAGATTGCTGTCCACTCAAAAACTGCACCATCTTGAGGCATTTAGAGCTTGTCCACATAGCATTTAAAGTGTTGTTTCCACCTCACATCCTACCCTAATCACCCGTGTGACTCCACCCCTTGCTGTAATTTGCTGTCCACTCAAAAACTGCACCGTTTAGGGGCGTTAGAAGCTAGTTTTCTTCGAGTTTAGGTGCTGTCCTTAACTTTACAACCTTCCTAACTGCCTAGATTTCGTAAACCACCTTTGTAGCTTGTTGCCCGTTATTTTTCCTGCACTTTATAGCAAGTCATAATTATGTTTTCTCCTCGTAAAGTATTGTCCCATACACCCAATCTTCTTTAGGTATCACTTGACGCTTCCCTATGGACCCGATAAGACTCCAAAATAGTTTAGATGACATCGTTAACCTAGTGGGCACTATGA
>NW_021472629.1:0-430 GCF_001605985.2 Dendrobium catenatum | reverse complement strand
TGTAAACAATTGCTAGTGATAATAAAAATATTACAAAAGATGTTCTTGGAGTATCAAAATGAAAAGTTTCTAATAGTAAAAATAGTTGATAGTGGAATGAAAATATGCAAGAAAAGATAAAAAAATAAGAAATTTTGTTATAAATTTTGGTTTAGATGTGAAAATTCAAAAAATTGAAAAAAATATAAAAAGTCATGCAGAAGAAGCGCAGCCAAAAGAAGCTCAGCCAACTCCAAATAATCCAACCACTCCTCAAATCAACACAAAAACAAAAACTCAAAAATATAAGTCTTAAATGCATTTATTTCCCGATATCAAATCCCTTCATAAACAATTATTATAGCCATCCTTATAAATCCTCCTAACCATTTTTTGCATTCATAGTAATATTTGGAGACCCTCCCATGTCAACAATGTCTCAAGGGCAAGT
>NW_021472628.1:0-1212 GCF_001605985.2 Dendrobium catenatum | reverse complement strand
AAATTATCTCAATTTTTACAAATGATCAAAATTGTTGTCCTCCTGGAATATTCTAGGTGGTAGAGAAATATAAAGTTTAATGTCTTAGTTTTGTACAAAGATCTAGATCGCAATTAGATAAAAGAGTGAGGGTGCAACATTTATAATAGACATTAAAATTTTTATGTGAAAAACTCTTTAAAATGGGGAATCACGAGGTATGGCCTAGTTTGATGAAACCACTAGTATTTGCAGTTGATTACAAATGAGGCCCATCTTTGAGGGGAAAGCCTTGGCTTGATGTAACAAATATACATCATATGGAGTGCATTACATGGTGGGAATAGGAAGAATCACTGTTGACGTGTTCGTTTGGTTGAAAGGATCATAGTCGGTGGGCGACTAAGGACAGAAAGACCATTATTTGGAGACGGAGGTCGGAAGGTTCGTAGTCGGCGGGTGAAGGAGGCCGAGAGGATCGTAGTCGACGGGCGACAGAGGTTCGAAAATTATTGTTGGACAACAAAGGTCAGAAGGATCATAGTCGGCGAGCGACGGAGGTTAGAAGGACCGTAGTCTGCGGGTGTCGGAGGTCATAAAAACCATTGTCTTGCGACGGATGTCAGAAAGACCATTATCTAGTGATGGAGGTCAGAAAGATCGTAGTTAGTGGACGACGAATGTCAGAAAGATGGCGTTAGATAGAAGTCTGGTGATGGACAGAAGTTTGGCGTCGAATAGAAATCCGACGACTGGTGGAAGTTCAGCGAAGGGTGGAAGTCCGGCGATGTGTAGAAGTCCGATGATTGACAGAAAATTGGCGACGGGTAAAATTTTTGCGTCGGGTAGAAGTTTGATGAAAGTCCGGTGATAGGTAGAATTCTTGTGACGAGCGAAAGTTCGACAATGGGTAGAATTCTGACAAAATTCTGACAACTGGTAGAAATTCGGTGATGGGTGGATATCCGGTGTCAAGTAGAAATTCAGTGACGGTTGGAAGTTCGGCATCTGGTAGAATTCTGCTGACAGGCGGAAGTCCTACGTCGAGTAGAAATTCGAAGACGGGCGGAAGTCCGGCGTTGGGTAGAAATCCAGCAACGGGCCAAAGTATGGCGCCAGTTGGTGGCTGGGCAAATCCAGTGTCAGTTGGTGGTTGGGAAGAAAATCGGTGTCCGTCGGTAGCTGGGCGAAAGTCGGGCATCGGGTAGAATCCGACGACAGGCACAAGCCCCA
>NW_021472627.1:0-271 GCF_001605985.2 Dendrobium catenatum | reverse complement strand
ATTGTTTTAAAGTTTTGTTTTCTCCTAACACTTTTTAAAAGAATTATTTTTGCTCTTGTGTGGACTAACATGTTAAGAAAGTTGTTATTTGCATGTTTTACATTCTTGCAACTTGTATAGTTTTGATGATTCCAAACATTATTGTTTTAAGTTGTGTTTTCGCCTAACCTTTTTTGGAAGATTTATTTTTGCTCTTGTGTGGACTATCATTTCAGAAAATTTGAACTCCAGACAAATGACGACTTCAAATAAAATTCAGCATAAGATAGTT
>NW_021472626.1:0-971 GCF_001605985.2 Dendrobium catenatum | reverse complement strand
TCAGGATGACATTCTGAATATGTTGAATCCATTTCCAACCCCTGAACTCAACTGGTTGACCAAGTCAACCCGTTTTGGCCTAAAAGCCCATTAAGGGCCCATTAAGCCTTATTGATTCAATTGACATACATGACTCCTGGAATCACCCTCCAATCCACCTAATCAGCCCATTTGGACTACCTTGGTGCAATTCCATAAACCCTTGATTGGGATGACTAGTCAACAAGTCAACTCAAAGATCAAAGGACCATTTTCATAAGTCAAAACCCTTCAACCCATTGAACCCAACCCAAATTAAACCCATCCAGCCATTGGGAGGGACCTCACAACCTGCTTTGATGCCAACTTAACAGGCCTTGATCCCATTGACCAGTCAAATAGTCAATGGGAGTTCAAATGGGCTCACCCGGTCAAACCTATTTGAATTCTTTCCCCTTCCCATTTCAGGCCAGTCCAAGCATTGATTTTGATTCTAGAGACTTCCTTAAACCTGGCCTGGCCTCCCCCAGCTGGTGGCACGCCCCTAAGCTCGAGGTATCAACCCAGTGGTCCCCCTATTCTTGAGAACGACCCCAGGTCACTCTCACCTGAGGCAGCCGCTCCTCTTGTCCCCTAACCGTCTGGGACAGGTGTCCATCATCCCAGCACTCTCCCTGATCGATCCCCACCATCCGTTTAGGCTCCAAACCCGTGAATAGGCAAGAGGGACGATTCCCATTGATTCCAAGTGATCTTGCATTCCATACATCTCCCAGAGCATCTTGAGTTTCATTTTGATTTCTCTAAGCCCTACCTTCATTTTCCCATCGGTTTCTGGTGTTTTGAAGTTACCGGCGGCGAGATCGGAGCTTGACCGAGAGCCACTTCCGTTCAAACTCCTCCCACTCCATTTCCAGTGATCCTCCAAGCTTGAAGACTGAAGGAGATCAACACATGGACAGTCTACAAATTCATCCGTGAAAAAATCAACT
>NW_021472625.1:0-257 GCF_001605985.2 Dendrobium catenatum | reverse complement strand
ATAAGTGTGTCTTCATTTGTAGTTTGTGGGTTCTCTTTACTTTGATTTTTATAAATGAAGTTTTCCAAATTCCCAACTATTATTTTAGTAGCGTCGATGTGAAAACCCTTTTTCTTTCATGTTCAACTTTTTTTGGATTTTAAATCCAGGTTCGTCTGTATGAAGTTGGATTCGTCCGGGACGAACAGTTGAAAGTTTTGGGACAGAGAACTTTGTCCAAGGATGAAGAGTAATGATCGTTCGTATGAAGGCGACCC
>NW_021472624.1:0-295 GCF_001605985.2 Dendrobium catenatum | reverse complement strand
TATTGTTTACCCAGCATGATATCCGAGGAGCAAGTAGACTTCATCCAGGGATGGTCAATGTCAGAGCATTGCTTATTGGCGCAGGAAATTTTCAATAAATTCAAAGTTTCTAAGAATAAAAAAGATTTGAAGGCGGTGAAACAGGATATGGAGCAGGCAGATGACAGTATGTGGTGGCCAACTTTGAATCAAATTCTCCAATGGTATGGTTTTCCTGTTACGTTTTCAAAGGTTATAATGGAGTGTGTGGTAAATGCTAGATTTGCTATTGTTATGAATGGAAAGTATACAAGAT
>NW_021472623.1:0-224 GCF_001605985.2 Dendrobium catenatum | reverse complement strand
TTAGTTAAACTTGATTTAGGTTTACATTTTGAGTTTACAGCTTAATGATTATATATGTTCATTATCATTTAATTAAGAGTTAAGTGTTTTTAATATATTTTACGGGATAAATTATAAATAATTGGCTGATTATTAATGGATTAAGAAAAACTAAACTTAGGAAAGCGTGTCACTAAGTTTTTATTTTGATGTCTCTATCCTATAGGGAGCATGCACCCTAAGTC
>NW_021472622.1:0-329 GCF_001605985.2 Dendrobium catenatum | reverse complement strand
TGCCATCTATAATTGCCGACAAAATGTATATACTCTGAAGTGGAAGGGAAGAAAGCTTCGGTTATGTCCCCATACGGCATCCCACTTTGACAGTAAGGGTGGCGCGGTCTACATCCTTTCGGGCAAGTTGCTAGTCCAATCTCGACAAGACAGTAAGTCCTTAATGGCTATCGTAGTGGCAGACAGCCATCAGGAGGTATCTTCTACCTGTTATTCACATGAAGTAAATAGATTGTTAACCCAGTTTGCAGATTTATTTCCCGCGGAACTTCCTTCCGGGTTACCACCCCTGCGTTCGCTACAGCATCAAATCGAATTTGTACCGGGAG
>NW_021472621.1:0-237 GCF_001605985.2 Dendrobium catenatum | reverse complement strand
GCCACCTCTTGATGAGCCCCTTTAATTGCTCATTAAACTCCCCCTTAATTACATTGGAAATTTGAAATTCTTTTCAAATTACTCCCTCCAAATTTACTAAAATCTGAGATTAATTTCAGATTTGAGTAAACCTCATGCCACCTCATCTAACCTAGCTTCTCTCCCTCATTTCACTGCCCCCTCTCAATGCTCTTCCCACATTTCCTTCCTTTCCTGGAAACTTCACGTGGCTGTCCA
>NW_021472620.1:0-1821 GCF_001605985.2 Dendrobium catenatum | reverse complement strand
GTCAGGTTTTAGGCTAACCCAAAGTAGCCAAAAAACACATGGACTTGAGCCATCTTCAAACTCAGATCAATTTGGACCCAATTGCCACTTGCATTGAGTCCACCAGACCCAGACCCACTTCCCACCTCAAGCCCAGGGTATGGCCTGACCTGGGTTGAGCCCAAATCGACCCGAACCGAGCAGATTTGGATCAACCCGAGCCATCTTCTAACCCAAACCAAATTGGATCCAATAGCCACTTGCATTGGGTGCACCAAACACAGACCTATCTCCCATACCAAACCCAGGGTCTGACCTGACCTAGATCGAGCTCAATTAGACTCGAACTGAGCAGGTTTGGGTCCAATCCAGCCACCAGTTCAATCCAGACATTCCTAGGCCAAATTGACTCCACCCTTGACTCCAGCGTGTCCACATCGGCCCCACCAGTCAACCCGACCCAAACCATGGCCGGCGGCGGTCGGAACCAATAGAAAATGAGTTTCGATGGTCCCCCCAAGACAACTCCTGGTTCAAAGCTGCTGCCCACCGGTTTGATCCTCATGACCTCCCTAGGACTTCGCCATCTTCCACCTGGCAGCAATCCGAGCCCCCTCCAACTCAATCTCGGCCGTCCAAGCTCGCGAAGGGTGTCCGAATAGGCTCGATCTCACCAGACCGCCAGAAGGACCCTTATGCGCTCGAAATCATTTCCCAGAGCTTCGTCGACCTCCCAGACGCTCCCTTCGAGCTCCCAGATCGATCCCTTCATCCGTTCGAGCAAGCGCATGTGAAAGCTTTCGGCGTCCTGCTCGAAGTCGCACCTCCGGCCGTCCTCCGGTCCCGACATCTGAAGGAGGTCAGTTCGCCATCATTCTCTGAAGTTTCCTGATAGGGAAGCTCATTTGTTGAGACCTTCTATGCGGTAATCCCTTCATCCCGAGCTCCCTATGTAGGTAGTCCGGTCAAGTGTAAAGGAAACCTTCACCCCAACGGATCTCCAGCATTGGATTGAAGGTTTCTACTATCCTGATCCTCCATGCAAAATTTCATCGGAGTTCGCCGGCGGGATTGCCCGGATCACGCCGGAGAAGCTTTACGGTCTCGGATACGTGCGGGAGGTTGAAGATGAAATCTCATCCGTTGATTCCGATCAACGGCTCGGATTAGATCCCACGGTATCGGAGCGCATTTTATCCCAGCCGTCCGATCCGCCATCCGACGGCTGTGGTTAATCCGACCATTAACAGTTAGCGCCAATGATTGCCCAGCCAATCGGCGCGCAGCGCGTGTAAAGGGAGCGCTGACTGTGTAATGGCCGAATTAATAATTCCAGAAATTCAAGAGAACTTCAAAAATTCATAACCCCATCCACACTTGTCCAAATTAGGTGTTCTTAGGCTCATTAAAAAGGTCTCAGGGAGATCTACAAAAGCCCTATGGTTCCAAGCCCTGGTTAGGTCAGTGTTAGGCTTAATTTCAATTTGAGCATTTTATTAATTTCTTTAATTACTCTTTAAATACAAGTCCACCAAGCCTGGAATTTTGGGAGATTGAAATTGATCATGTTTTTTACATGTCCAAATTTTATCTCCCATTTTAAGATGTTCAAGGGCATTTTCCCTAAATTTTAAGTTTAAGGGTCATGGTTTGATCCTTAAATTCAAAATGGGGTATAGACCTATCCAATGAGATTTAGGGTGTGATTTTTTGTGTGTTGATGATGTGTAAGATAAGGAGTGTAGAGCCACTGATTTTGGCCCAATCCAAGCTTAGGATAGACCCCTATAGTGATTTGAAGGTGACTCAGAGTTCACCTTGGGTGGTTTAGTTAACCATCTT
>NW_021472619.1:0-261 GCF_001605985.2 Dendrobium catenatum | reverse complement strand
GTGGCGGGTTGTAGCAGCTCCTGAATTGACTTGTTCGTTGCTTTATACAGGTAGACTGTCGTGCACTATTTACTTTCTGTAGGTGGATTGTAGTGCACTAACGAATCTCCTGCTTGGGTCGTAGGGGACAAACGTTTCAGTGGTGATGTGCCTACTTTAATTAAGGGTCGTATAACCCGTGACACATAAAAGTGCGCTATTTTATTTCTTTTTGAAGATATCTATTCACGGGATGTACGAGCCACCTAACTTTAACAGCTG
>NW_021472618.1:0-310 GCF_001605985.2 Dendrobium catenatum | reverse complement strand
TGACTAGTGTTTGTGCTTGTCGAGTAAGACCATTGTACGGATTTGTATGTATACGACTGGATTTCCCGATCTGTATTGATTTATTGCTTTTCCGATTGATTTATTGATTTCCGATGGATTTATCGAATTGATTTCTTATCGTACGGATTCATTGATTTCATCGATTGATTTCATTGATTGATCATTGAGCATTGATACTATTGACTATTGATTATTGATATTGATATGGACATGGACGGCATAGATTCATAGATTCATTGATACCATTGATTCGGCATTGATTTGACTTGCTACAGTTGATTTATTGATA
>NW_021472617.1:0-201 GCF_001605985.2 Dendrobium catenatum | reverse complement strand
ACCATTGGATGGCCAAAATTATCTTTTTGATCATACAGTATTATCAAAATATAAAAATTAAGTCGTTTTAATTGATTAATCAAAGAATTAAATTAGGAAATATTTTAAACATCGAATAGTACAATCATGTTCGTATAATACGATTAGAATAACTTTTTAAATTCAAATTTTTACCTAATTTAATAGATGTTGGGCTTTCTA
>NW_021472616.1:0-3471 GCF_001605985.2 Dendrobium catenatum | reverse complement strand
TCGAAAAGATGTTATATATATGATTATATTTTTTTGGAGTATAGGGCCTAAAGGTGGAGGTGCGCACTTTGAATCGTCATGGTCTGCTTTCAAATATGAGCAGAGTATTAAGAGAGAATAGCCTGTCACTCGACAAGGCATTGTTCTTCAAGGAAAAAGACAGCCATTGGCACTTTCTACGTTACCGACTCCTCGTCTTCCGCCATTGACACCATCAATATTGATCAACAAAGGCTTGAGGCACTGTGCAATGAGATTGGCGGAGACATCGTCTTTGAAATGAAGAATGATTGTAGCATCAAATCACCGGTTCGCAGAAGAAGGAATCTATTTTCTATGTTCTATACTCTGGGGAGAAGTTTGTGGACTCATATCAAACGTCTCTTCAGCAATATTAGTTTCATTAGATAAATTGTGTAATATTTTTTATTTCTTAATTTGTTAGTTTATTTGTTTTTTTTTTCCAACAACTTATTGTAGCAGTTTTTATGGTTCAATCGCAGCAGCAGGAAATTCTAGTATATTTTTTCTTTGAATTTTGAAATGCATGGCTGTTCGAATTTCAACTAAATAAACGGCCAGGTTACTTAAGGCCTTTCTTATAGCTACCATGCTCAACCTTCTCGCTTTTTCAGTTGAGGCTATCCTATCCCCGAAGCCAGCGAGTCTCGTCTCCGATGAAAAATTAGAAAAAATAAAAGTAGAATAAAATTTTGATGACGGATAAAATAAATATTATACCGAAGAAAAAAATCAAATAAAGTATTTGCTATTGATGCTAAAAACATGAATAATAATGATAATAATAATAATAATATTTCTTTTGCTTGAGATTTATGAGTGAAGTAGTGTGGCATTTAGAAGTGTAAGGGTGTGAGCTGGTTTGGGCTCGACTTAATAAATGACTTATGTGCCGAATTTGATATGCTAAAAAGCTAAGTTTGAGCCAGCATTGGATAGTATAAGAATCAACTAATAGACGAGTCTCAAAAATTTTGTATTTAGGGCAAAACCTACCCAAGTATGCATTGGTTTTACCTTACTAATTGGTATAATAAGTCCCATAAATTCCTGAGATAATATTCAATCTTATCTTGAAATGAGATTATCTAAACAAGATAATTATCAAACATAATTAATAGAGTTAATTGAAAAAAGTCAAGAGACAAGTCAAAATTTAGCTAAGGGGTGTGATCCCTATGATAAGCCTTTGTTATTCAATTCGGTTGGCAACAACAAATCTGACAAAGCTAATTAAGCCTTTACATTTGTTTTTTTTTTTTTTAATTTTTTTTTAAAACAAAAACATACATTAATTAAATAAAAACGTTTACAATAGTAGAAGCAGGGGAGCTAAAGTAAAACAAAGGAAAATTACAGGAAAAAAAAGGGCTCAGTAAGCGGCTGAGGCTCCCAGCGACCCTGAAGCCTAGAACGGACCGTCCAATAAAAGGTTGCCACCAGCAAAGCGAAAGGGCCGCGAGCCCCGACCACATCATTGCGCATAGCCAGGAATCAGACCTCCAAAAAAGCATAAGAACCCCGAGGAGAGCACAAAGGGGAAGAGAAACAACATAACACGAAAAATCATCGTCTACGACGGCCTCTCCCCCCAAATTTCCCCCGAGATACAACATTGACAGTAGGTTTAGCACAAACCACTGAGAAATCATTGCCAGGGTCAGAGCCCCCACAGAAATCCGGAGAATCCAATCCACCTTCAGAATATTCAGACTCCGATTCACCATCGGACGAAACATTCAACCAATTAAGTTGATTCTGTAAATCCAAACCAGAATAATCACCCAAATAGTTAGCCATAGATTGCGAATTGATCAAATTTACTGGAACCTCAATAAGCCTGTCTACAATCGGAGTACCCTCCTCTCTGACATCAGAGGAAGGAGGCTCAACCACAAACAAAACAGGACCCAAGGCCACAGACAAATTACCTGCATCAGAATTATTAAAATTCTCCGTAGAGATAGGCGCCAAAATCACATTGCTAACATAAGCTAAAGCAGAAGGAAGAAAGGGAGTAGCATTAGAAGATAAAACAACTGTAACAGCATCAGAAGTACTTCCGCCAGCACCTAGCACCCCATTAGCTACAGGTTTAGTAAAAACATCCTGAACTAAAGTAACCGCAACCAAATCTACAATTGTAGTGGGAGTTTCTACAAATATGGGAATAGTAGAACGATCCATATCAGCATTAATATTAAGGCAATCAGGCACAGAAATCTCACCAAGCACAACCTCATCATTCACATCCTTCAACGATAAAGAATTCCCCTCATCAACAGGGGAAATAGCCGGAGTGTCTTTAGTAGGAAAATTAACTGGAATTAAACCATCATTCACCTTTTCACACTCCAAAGACTTATTAGTAACCACATTATCGCCAATACCAACCTCTAAATAAGCAGTAGGGGGAGGGAGAACATTCTGATTGCCGGTTACAGAAGGACGGCAGTTTTCGAGCGAGTGACCAATACATTTACATCCAGAACAGAAGTGAGGGAACTCGTCAAAAATTACCTCTTGAGTATAGCCAAGCGATTCCGAGCCTAACCAAACTAGCTTAGGATAAGATTTCGTAATATCTAACTCAACTAGCACGCGGGCAATAGAAGGACGGGACCCAACAGCCGTAGCTTCGTCAATTTTAAGCGGTTTCCCAAACAATCCTCCAAGACCAGAGAATATACGAGGCGAGACGAGGAAAAGAGATACAGACAGGTATCACCGGCGATTCAACACCAATGTCCAAAGTCGTCGACCACTTTGTCAGTTTCATAAAGCAATTAAAAACAAGGTAAGAGCGGTGACAGAAAACTCTAAAATAATCTAGATCATTAGATAACTTGATCAGAATATGAGAATGATCTAAAATCGTGACAGAGACTTCATTTTTCAACTTCAAATTGAAGAAAACATTACGAATTGATTCCAGAGTAGGCCTTTTTGAAGGAAAAAACCAACAAGTGAGAACTGAAAAGAAGCAGCAAGCTCCTGAATTTTCAGATCCGAAACCCATAACGACGGTAAGCCACGAAACGTGGAAACATGAAAATCCAGAAAAGATGACTTAGGACCAGCAAGAGCTTCAAGAAACGATTGGGAATGAGAAACCCCCCCAAAAATACCGGGGTCTTTCAACTTAACAGCACCCATACCGGCACAGCCGGCAAAGACAAGAAAAAACCAACAAAAAAAATATACCAAACAAAAAGGAATAAGTAGAGAGGAAGAGAACTCCCCAGAACGAGAGGTCACTGGAGAGAAAAGCCCCCACCGGGCGGGGAAACGCCCGAAGCCACCAAAACCTAGCAGAGCGGATGAGACGTACTCTAAGCCTTTACATTTGTTAGGTTTGATGATACTCAAGTATTCTAAGACCTAATTTAGCTAACTAAGGCATCATTTGGGATGACTTTTATCGTCTATTTTTTCATTATTTTTAAGAAA
>NW_021472615.1:0-325 GCF_001605985.2 Dendrobium catenatum | reverse complement strand
TGCTTTTAAATGATAATGATTTGAAACATTTTGAGGGTGCTTATTTGGTTTTGGGAAAAGAATCTGATACTGTTTTACTGAATGAGTTTTCTGATATAACTTCTGATGATTTTTCAATTGGATTGCCTCATATGCATCAAAATCATATTGACTTGATTCGTGGAGCTTTTTTGCCTAACCTTCCTCAGTATAGGATGAGTCCAACTAAGCATGCTGAACTTTTTAAACAAGAATCTGAATTGCTGGAAAAGGGTTTAATCCAAGAAAGTCCGAGTCCTTGTGCTGTGACTGCTTTGACAACTCCAAAAAAGGATAGAATATGGAG
>NW_021472614.1:0-424 GCF_001605985.2 Dendrobium catenatum | reverse complement strand
TTCACATACATCTGGGATTGTTCGTGGTGCTGGAGCAACGTGAGCTGGTTGAGGTTGAGAAGTTGAAGGATTGCATGATGAGAATCAACGACGTGGACAAGTGTCGCCTGAAGGACCACGCGAAAGGGCCGGCCGACCCGGTTCCGGCCCATGAGAAGGGGTGGAAGAATGTCTTCAAGATGCAGCCTGGCTTCGTGACGCGGATTCTGGTCCGGTTCGCGATGCTGCGGTCCGAGAAGCCTTACCCGTTCGACGCCGCCGCCGAGCCGGGTTACGTCTACCACTGCCATGTAAGCAGCCTCCTCCCCTTCTTGTACTATGATTTTACTATGAAACTATTGGATTTTTTTTTTATTTGTATTTGGATGGCAGATATTGGATCACGAGGATAATATGATGATGAGACCGTTGAAGCTTTTGAATT
>NW_021472613.1:0-237 GCF_001605985.2 Dendrobium catenatum | reverse complement strand
TGAACTCCATTTTTGTGAATTTCACTAAGTTCTATAACAATATCTTTTTACAATTAGCCTTTTCTCACATAAATAATCAATTTTATTTTAACTGAAATTTTTGTTCACAAGATTTTGTTGGGAAAGTAACCAACACGTCTAATAAAAAAAATAGAAAATGCAACAAAAATTAGGATTAAATGTGGAAAGTTTTGAAATCTGAAAAAAAAAACCCGAGCCACACAACAGCATGAAATT
>NW_021472612.1:0-216 GCF_001605985.2 Dendrobium catenatum | reverse complement strand
TATGCTAGAATGATTGGTTGATCAATTAGGTGGCGCCCACGTGTAAAGCTCTTACTAACTGTGTAAATCTGAATTTAATTTCTTGGGAAAATAATGGAAACTTAAAAAACTCATTTCTCATCACCCACTTGAAAAAAATGTAGGTGATCTTAGGCTCATTAGAAAGGGTTAAAGGAGCCCTACAAAAGCTTTATGGTTTCAATCCTTGAAAATGCA
>NW_021472611.1:0-245 GCF_001605985.2 Dendrobium catenatum | reverse complement strand
AAATTGGTTGAAATTAAAAGAGTGGATTAATATTAAGTTGAGTTGATTACTAATTTTAATGGGTTGGTTGAAAATTTTATTAACCTATTAAGAAAATTTTAGGACTTGGAGAAGTTAACAGATTTTAGAGGGTTATCCAGATACGTTAATTAAGGGGTCAAAATTTGACTTTTAGAATTAGAGTTAATCTTAAGGGTTTCAAATTTTAAATAAATACTAGACCTAATTATGAGTTGTTAGACAGG
>NW_021472610.1:0-317 GCF_001605985.2 Dendrobium catenatum | reverse complement strand
TACACCCATTCAAACCTTAAGCTTCAGGCTGTCGAAAGACTTCAAGCTTTTTCGGCACAATTTGTAGGAGTGTGTAGTTTCAAAAATCTCTTTCTTGACTTTTAAACCTTTGTTTGTTAGAGAAAGTGTCTCGATCTTTTTGAGAAGTCACCTGCATGTACTTGAAAAAGAAGTATATGTATTCTTTAGCACAAAAGACACATGAATTGATAATTTTAAATATTTATTCGGGGATCTCGGCACGCAGCGCGACGTCGACCCGAATAATTATTTAAAATGCCCCCCTGTCTCACAGGGACATTTTAGGGCAGGATAGA
>NW_021472609.1:0-219 GCF_001605985.2 Dendrobium catenatum | reverse complement strand
AGAAAGCAGTAAGAAAATTGCCCCAAACGAAGTCCTGCCGAACTACCACCTGACGCCCGGACTTCTGTCGGACCACCACTTGACGCTCGGAGTTCTGCCAGACCACCACCCGATGCTGGAGTTTTGTTGGACCACCGTTCGACGCCGAAGTTTTGCCAAACCACCACCAGGCTACCAACTGACACCCTAATTTTCAAGTCACGCCGGACTTCCACGTAT
>NW_021472608.1:0-248 GCF_001605985.2 Dendrobium catenatum | reverse complement strand
ACCTATCCAAGGTTATATGTTGGAGCCTTTGCTCGATGATGTTAACTTGTGTGGAATAGGTTGAGAGAATCCACCAAGAATGTGAGACCTATCCAAGGTTGTATGCCAGAGCCTTTGCTCGACAACGTTAACCTGTATGAAAGAGGTCAAATCGGATCCCCCTGGGATCAATTTTGCCTTAATTGGGAGGGGGCGAACGCTGTGTATATCTTGAATCAAAGGTGAAGAAGGGCCTGTCTTTAAACCAT
>NW_021472607.1:0-258 GCF_001605985.2 Dendrobium catenatum | reverse complement strand
TTAAGATACTTACTAGGAACTCAAAACTTAGGAATTCGGTATCCTAAGTTTAGCTCTTCATTTGAAATTATTGGTTATTCAGATTCTGACTTTGTAGGATGTAGAGTGGACAGGAAAAGCACTACTGGAACATGTCAATTCATTGGAAATTCATTAGTTTCTTGGTCCAGCAGAAAATAAAATTCAGTGGCCCTATCTACTGCAGAAGTAGAATACATTGCATTAGGAAGTTGTGTGGCATAAGTACTTTGGTTAAAA
>NW_021472606.1:0-210 GCF_001605985.2 Dendrobium catenatum | reverse complement strand
CTTGGTGAAAGCCAAAAGCTTACAAGTGGAGAGAATTATAAATTGAAGAAAGCGTTGGTTTTTCCTACCAAATTTATTTCAATTTCATTGGGCATCATATTGGCCAACTTAAGAATTGATACAATTATGATTTAGAATTGTTAGTTGATTATCATATACATTTAAAAAAATTTAAATTTTAAAAAATTATATATTTTATCTAAATATATA
>NW_021472605.1:0-272 GCF_001605985.2 Dendrobium catenatum | reverse complement strand
TTGCTCGGTATTTGCTCGGTATTGATAGGTACTACTCATTATTTGCTCGGTATTGCTCGGTATTTGCTCGGTAATGCTCGGTATTTGCTCGGTACTTGCTCGGAGGAGGCAGGTCCTCGGTATTGCTCGGTATTTGCTCAGTACTTGCTTGGTAATGCTCGGTATTTGCTCGGTATTAGCGGCGGCAAAAGGGGTGGTGAAGCGAATCGCGAAGAGGATTCGAGGAAGAAGGCTTCTTTGTGAAGCAAAGCTTAAAAGGAAAGGGACGGGTG
>NW_021472604.1:0-638 GCF_001605985.2 Dendrobium catenatum | reverse complement strand
CATTAAGCACAGATTAGTGACTTCCTCTTCCTTTTCTATCTCTGACGAATCTGAAGCTGAGTTCGCTTAAAAATCTCTTTGAAATTTCTTCTTGCCTTTCTTCACAAATGGTTTCTCTTCTACCTTCTCCTTGCTAGGAGTGGCTTTAAGTTTCGGGAAATCTGTCTTAATATATCCAGATTTCTTACACTCATAGCAAATCACATTATTTTAAACCTTGACATTTCTATTGAATTTACCTCTATTCCATTGATGGAGTCTCATCTGCTTCCTCTTCAGAAAACTTTTGAATTGTCTAGTCATCAATGCGATGTCATCTTCATCCTCAGGTTGTGAGTGTTCACTCTCAGACTCCACTTTCAATGATATGTTCTTCTCCTTTCGTGATTCACCTGCATCAATCTTTCTTTGGCTAACTCATTGCTCGTAAGCAATTAGCGAACCAAGAATATTATCAATAGAGTAAATGTTTAGATCTTTAGATCTATAATTGTAATAATTTTAGCATCATAAGCAGTAGGCAAACAACAAAAAATCTTATTAATCATTTTAGCATTCATTAGTTCCCTACCTAATGCATGTAATGAGGTGACTATTTGTGTGAATCTTGTGTACATATCATAAATGGATTCATTAGG
>NW_021472603.1:0-776 GCF_001605985.2 Dendrobium catenatum | reverse complement strand
TGAGATCGTCCAAGACTATCAAGTCAAATTCTACACATCATACTGGATGATCCTGAGATCTCTTCTTAAGCACATCGTACTGGATGATCCTACAATCATACTAGATGATCTTTGCTACTAAAAGTAATTTTTATGATTTTTTAAAGCCCTCTATTTTAGCATTATCAAGGAACATGGTAAGGGACTTTGGTAGCTATTATGTCTTCATTCTTTTGGACAAAACTTGAAGAGAGAAGTTGAAAGGAGGAGAACAAAGGGTAGAGTTTGAGAGGTAGAAGATCCTTGGAAAGAGTTTCAAGGGAGTGTGGAAGGGGTAATACATGATTGCTCCAACAAGCTTGCACTTTAATACCATCAGATTTAAGGTTCATCCTGAGAAACGTTTTGGGAAGAATAAGATCTCCTTGGTGTTAAAGGACCCAGCTACTCTGCCACAGATGGATAGGTGGAAGTGATTTTGTCAGGGCTTATCCACCTAGTTGTTGGGGCTAAAGGAGAGTATAGTACTCGGAGAGTGCCTCCTAGGAGTGGACATAGGTCAGGTTAGATAGAACCACTATAAATCTAATGTGTTATTTCTGAGTTTATTTTTTCAATACTTGATTTTTTAGATTTATTTTTGGATATAACTACTTGGATGAAAATCTATGATTGATATTACGTTGTATTGATTATCTATTTTTAGATGTTGAAAAAGCTTTAGAATGGGGATTTTTCTTTTTGTTGAAAGAAAGTTTTTTTTTTAATATCCAATTCAACCCCCCCCCCCCCCCCCC
>NW_021472602.1:0-353 GCF_001605985.2 Dendrobium catenatum | reverse complement strand
AAAGCTTTATTTTGGTTGCAACTATTTGGGTATTGAACTTAATGCAAAATAATGTGGCGTTCTCTTAATGTGAAAGTTTTTTTTTCTTGTTCTTTTTATTTTTTGGCCACAAAGATTTGATGTGTTATAATCCAAAAGAGAATCAAAACCAATATCCTAACAATAACTTTCAAAACCCATAACAAATAGACTCTAATATGTTAATGCATAAATATGATTTAATTTACATTTATGCCACATAATTCTTATATGTTTACATATCTAACACGAATCCTTATATTTACTTATATAACATTCAATTCTTTAAATTATATAAAAATAGCACTAATATTCATTATTCTAAAGTTAAATAA
>NW_021472601.1:0-455 GCF_001605985.2 Dendrobium catenatum | reverse complement strand
AACTGTAACTTATTAATATAATAAACAAATCCTTTTTTTGCTACTGCCTTGAATCGTTACGTAACCTAAGGGCACCTGTTTGCTTTGATACTTGAAGTGATTATTGTAGCAGAAGTTGGAACTGGGGGTTGGACCGTTGGTTTGTCACAAGCATGCAGTATACTATCTTTCCTACCTTTGCAATAGGGTTTGATGTGACCTGTCATTTCTGAGAGGGAATTGTTGGTGCTGCTGCCAATCAAGTTGACTAGGCACGACAAGTACCAAAGTGTGCCAACAACTTAAATATATTTGTTGTAGCATTTAGCGGTCAATGAAGTATATTGAGGGCTTTGTCTGATGAAAAAATATAATAGAATCTTTAAGATAAATTTAATAAAAGCATATAATTAAGTCGACGATATTGCATAGATCTAAGTTTTGGGATGTAAATAAGTCTTTGATATCTATGTTGG
>NW_021472600.1:0-1911 GCF_001605985.2 Dendrobium catenatum | reverse complement strand
AATTTCATAATAGAGAAATAACACATTTTATTAACTTGAGATAACAATAATAAAAAAGCATCACTACTAAAAAAATAAGCTTTCGCAGCATTTTTTATAACTTACTGCAACGGTTTAAACACATGCTAATTTATTTGCAGCAGTTTAAAAATCGCTGCAAATCCGCTGTATTTGCTTTCGCTGCAAAGGCTTTAGCAGAGGTTTCACGAGTGCTACTGTATGAAGGCTACAACAGTGCTTTTAGTAGGTGTTAAAACCGTTGCTAAATAATAGCACAAATTAAAAATTTATATATAATGCAAAAAAACTACTACATCAAAAATAGTTTTTTTTACATTATCATTTCATTCTTCCATTCAACAAAAGAACAAATTTAAAAGAAACAAAAAGAAACAATAAAAATTAGTAGGCCCGCTGTTCAGGTAAAAATAGTTAATCCAACATATTTTTACACAAAATTGACTTGAATTCAAACTAAAAATATAACAATATTTTTCTTCAAGACCACCTGTAACAACTCTTCCTCTCGCTGATAAAATATCAAGATTCGCGGAGCTTAGATACTTCAAAATTAAAAATTGCCCCAATCTGATCTCTCTCGGAATACATCAAGAAGTGCAGACAACTAATAATTGCCATCTCATACTCAGAAATCTCAATATAAGTGAACCATAGGTGTTGCTAATGGAGCCATTGAGAAGAATCGCCTCCGTCCAAAAGCTGAGTGTTGAGGAGAATGATTAGTTGGTTTCATTTCCAAATAAGGCAGAGCAGTAGTTTCAGAAAGTTAGAAAATCCTTACATTTATTGTGAGCTGAAATTTACTTACGACAGAGACGGAATGAGATGGAGGGTTACTCAACAACAATTTGCTTGCAAATATAAGCTTGACCAAAGATGCTTAGCAGAAAAATAATTATTCAAGACAGTTGATATTTTTCTAACTTCACTAACCTCATGGATAGATTCGAGTAGAGATCTTATGGAAAAAAGAACTTGAAAACTATTAAATTATGTCTTACCATATAACCTTGTAAGCTGCCTGAATCATGGTTCCATAAATGTGAACTTGGATAGCCTGCAATCACAAAGGTATTGAGAAATAAGTAACACTGTTGAGAAAGAAAGTTGACAATAGCCAATCACTCTACTTTGGCACATGCCATCAATTTCTAGAGAAATAAATAAAAACTTGAGAAAGAAACAAATTGGGTTATAAGATAGTGAATAACAGTATAAAATATGCACTTAAGAAAATCATATTTTTTAAATTCCATCGGCCATTTCTGGGGAGAAAATCTTCACCATTTCCAAGCTTCAACTATAGAGAAGAAGAGCACATTTATTGACATCTTATTGAAGTGATGAATTGCCATTTAATGTTGATGGTGAACTCAATCAAGCGTTCAAGACAATTATGATGAATATGACAAACTTCTTGGGATGCCTGCAACACACATCATAACTTGGGTTAAATTCAAATCAGAGAATGAGCCGCACATCTATGAACAAGGAAAGCTAAAAGTTATTTAGCATATAATGCATCACTCTACTTTATACTATTTTTTTTTGTATAAATTCACTAAAAAATATATATAAAAAAACATGAATCATCAACATACAACAGATATCAGTAATGAAAACTTATTACCCAATAGAGTTGTATTGCTTGCATTAAGAGAGGAAATATAGATAATGGATGTTTCTAATAAGAATAATAAACCTGAAAACTGGCTAAGGATGTTCTATATGTTTACATTTAGAGTTAAACATTAATTAGTTGCTGACAATCTCTATCCACATTCCAAAATAACATACTTCTATAAATAATGAGAACCTCAAACAAGTTCAAATAAGTATGCTATTTTTTTTAAAGTATTTGTGTGATTGTTATTTAAATATTCATATATT
>NW_021472599.1:0-1098 GCF_001605985.2 Dendrobium catenatum | reverse complement strand
TTTTTTTTTTTTGCAACGCTATTAGAGACATGAAAACGGGACCACGACCTCGACCGCAATAACATTGTCAACAAACCACCTCATACCCCTTTGCCCTACCCTGCGAGAAATTCACCCCCTAGCATAAGTTCGACGCCCTAACCTCATCGATACCCTTCACGATCTCCGCCGCTTGCTTCCCCTTCCGCGGCTTCGCAATCAGAAACCGCATCGCCGATCCCGGTGACGGGACGATCTCGCTGTCTAAATCGGTGATCCAATCGACAGCGAAGATGTCTTCGATGATCGGTGCGTTCTGGTGGACGACAACGAGGTGGGAGGGATGGACTGTGTAGGCCGCGAGATCGGGTTTGGATAAGAAGCGGCTGTGTAGGAAGTTAGTGAAATCGGCGGCGGTGGATGGGACCGGCGGCGAGGTGAGAGACGAACTGAAGGGAGGAAAGCGAGCGATGGGAGGAGACCATGGCGTCGATCTTTGAGGCGTCGGTGGAGTCGCGGACTTTGAAGAGGACGCAGACTCCGAAAATGCGACAGGCACGAGCAAAGGCCGTGATGGTTTCTGCGACGTCACCGCCAGCGTGGATTTTGAGTACGTGCGGCAAGCAGTTGGCACCGGAATCTTCGGCTTATTCTTCGACCCTGGCTGGCGGCCATGCTTCCGCTTCGCCGTAGCTTTGTTCGAGGCAGGGCAGCAAGTAGTCATCTTTCAGAAATGATTACTCCTGTAGCGAGGTAGTGGAACGATGCTCTTATTAATTAAAGCAATTACACGTGTGTGTAATTGAAGCGGAGATTTATTTGAAAAGCAAATTAAAAAAAGATATGATTTTAAAAATTTACCGGCAACTAAAAGCTAATAGCTAACTAAAAGATTGTTTTCAACTTGAAAATATTTCCTTTTTTTAAATTTTAAGTCGAAAAAACTTTTTCATGAAGAGGAGATAATGTAACTATTTTCATCGTTTAAGATAAACAATACAAGTCTGCTATATAATTTTAATTTTTTTGTCACCGAAATTAAATGGCTTAATAAAAAAAAAAATTACCCACACACTCACTCTGATCAACTAGTTTGCAAAAAATGAATTAAAATTTTTA
>NW_021472598.1:0-2828 GCF_001605985.2 Dendrobium catenatum | reverse complement strand
ATTTGTAAATCTTTTCTTCTTTTCATTTGTTGTCCGATTTGATTTTTAGAACCTTATGAATTTAACATATATAAAAATAAATATTTACAATTTTTTCATCTTCATTTCAAAATAAATATCAAAATCTTGTAATTTTTTGAAAATTTCCCCTACAAATATACATTTTTATGCACCAACTTTACATTAAACTAGAAATTTTCTTTCTTTTACAAATAAAAGCAGCATGAAGCCAAAGAAGCAAATTTCGACCACAAAATCTTTAAAGCAAAAGCAGCTCTTCTTCCTCTCCATACCTCCACTCTCTCTTATAAAGCAACAAAGAAAACGTAGAAAGAGACAGAGCCAACCATCCTTTCTCTCTCAAACAACAACAAGACGACCAAAAGAAAAGAAAAGAAAAAAATCTAAGATGTATAGGCTAAGTAACGCCGTAATAGGATACCTAAACCTCCTCACCCTTCTCTCATCAATCCCAATCATCGGCGGGGCGCTATGGGTGGCTCGGAGCTCCGCCACCTGCGAATCGGCACTTCAAACTCCACTCCTCGCCGTGGGATTCGTGGTTCTCGTCGTCTCACTCGCCGGCTTCATCGGGGCCTGTTTCAACGTGGTGTGCGCGCTTTGGGTATATCTCTTCGCGATGCTCTTATTGATCGCTGCGCTGCTCTCCATAATGGCGTTCGGCTTCGCCGTCACAGGCGGCGGCGGGGGAGTTCAAGTCCCCGGCCGGATCTACCGTGAGTATGACTTGTCCGATTACTCGGCTTGGCTCCGCCACCGGATCCAGGAGGAGAAGTATTGGCGAGCCGCACGTGCCTGCGTTGTGGGGTCCAAGGCTTGTGCCAACGTGGCGCGCTGGACACCGCTTGATTATCTGCAGCGCGACCTCACGCCGATTCAGGTGCGATTTTATCATTCTTTGATTAATTTTAATTATCAGTAGGGATGATTAGAGCACTATTAATTTTAAATTAAAAATAAAACATAAAACTCTGTCTAAATTTTGATTGAAATAAATCTTAAAATCTTTTTTTTTTATGATTAGTGTGATTTATTGCTAATTTATTAAATTTTATATTGTACTAATTTTAATTTTTTTTTTTGGATAAAAATAGAATATCGGTCTTGAACCAATTTATTTTCCTTTTAATTTCAACATTTTTTTAAAATTTTAAATTAAAAATTAGATATTATTTTCCACACTCAAAATAAATAAAGCTAAAACTGCGATGTTTAAGTACATAATTAATACTTATAATCAAAGGAGACTTTAGCTTAAAGCACTTTAATTATTACATGAAAATTAAGTGTTTTTGTCGGAATTTTTTGCCGGTAAATGCTATTTTTTTTATTTTTCTGTAAAAAATAAGTACAAAATTTTTGACAAACAAATCTATGGAAAATTTGGTGGAAATTAAGACTTTGTTTCGAATGACTTTCTCACTTAATTCTTAATATATAGATTTTAGAAAAAAAATTAAAGTTTTGTCATAAAAAAAACGCTTTAAAAACAAAAGGAATGTCGTTCCAAAGAAACGCTAAGTTCATACGGTAAAGTTGCACCCAATAATCCTATGGAAATCAAGGCAATTATTTTGTGAACCATTATCCCAAAAATACTTATTATTAATATTTTTTTAAATTTTTATTTATTACTTATTATTTTAATTAAAATATAAACATACTAAATTTTCAACATATATCTTAAATCATCTCTGGTAGGTTACTTGTAATAAGAAAATAAATATTTCTTAGGATAATATCTAATCTTTTTTATTTATGAATAGCTTATAACAATATATATTTTTAAAAAGTTTGATTCTAAGAATAAATGAACACATAGAGGTGAAAGAGCTTGTCTCTAGAAATAAAAGAACACACACACACACTATATAATTGTAGATTTATGAATGAAATGATATTTTTGATCACGAGTTATAGTTAATAAGTAAGTATTTGATTGTATATGTATAATAGATGATTATTAAAGCTTTTTTAAATATAAAGTTCAGTTATATGCTGTAATTAGTTTATACTCAAGGGATTTTTTATTCAGCTTCATTTATATCTTTTTAAAATAGAATAATTAGTGGAAACAAAAAACTGTCAATTGTTGACTTCAAACTTATACTGAAAAAAAAAATTAAAAACAATAGTGTGCCCGTAAGGAGAATAAACAAAGAGAATATTTTTAATATTAAACTAGTTATGTATATAGTATAGATTGTCTAGTAGATATAATAGTATATTATAGTATATATATATTATTGATATATATGTATATTTATAATATATATATATAGTATGAGGATATGATATATAGGTAGTAGATTTGAAAAAAAATTAATTAAATAATTTTATAAATGAGTATTAAGTGCAACAGTGCTGTAGTCAAACGACATGCTCTTGGGTTCTCTTCATCTCCTTTTTTTTTCTTTTTTTTTTTTTTTAAATTTAGCTTATTCTATAGTCTATTTTTTCTGCTTCTCATACGTTAATTACTTTATATCATTATTTTTAATTGTATATTATTAAGACTTTGGCTGGTTAGATTCTATCCTTCAATGAAAAAATGGAGTTAAGCCGAGCCATTAGCTTAGTGTTTCACAATCAAATCATGACATATTTTTAACATATTTCCTTTTAAATTATTTATGAAAGAGCTTTGTGGTTTAGATGAATAATATTATATTTTATGTTGTCCAATTTTAAAATATGATGAAAATATGTCCAATTTACTTTATCAAGTTATTTCTTTATATTGCTAGTGGATCCTAATATTTTTCTCTAGAAAGAAAAAGCTTATATAAATTAATATTTTTGTTTGG
>NW_021472597.1:0-1069 GCF_001605985.2 Dendrobium catenatum | reverse complement strand
TCAAATAATAATCCTTGATTAGATCTAACCACTTCCTCCACCTTAAATTTAACTCCTTAAAAGTAAAAATATACTTTAAACTTGGTGATCAGTAAAAAGTTCACATTGGACATTGCACAGACAATGCATCAAAATTTTAATGCAAAAATAATAGTTGTTAGCTCCAAATCACGTGTTGGATAATTCTTCTTATGTGGCTTCAACTACTTGGAAGCATAAGCCACCACTTTCCATTTTGTTGTAACATGCATCCTAGGCCTTTCAAAGAAGCATCACTGTCTACTTGAAACCCTTTCGTACTCGATAGAATATTCAATACAAGAGTTGAGACCAAATACTCATTCAATCTTAGAAAACTTCCTTCATATTATGGTGTCCAATTAAACGGTAAAAAACTTTTGAGTCAATCGCATCAAAGAAATAAAAGATATGAAAAGCCTCTACCACACATAAAATTATGAACCTCAGTCACTAATGTCAGCCTCGACTAGTCTACCACAGTTTATATCTTCTAGGGATCCACAATAATTCCTTCCTTACTCACCACACACTCCAAAAATGCTATTGAAGTTAACAAATACTCACATTTCAAGAACTAATCATACAACCTATACTACCTTAACATTGTTAAGTTCAATCTCATATGAATTGCATGCTCCTCATCATATTTGGAATACACCAAGATATCACCTATGAACATAATAATAAATTGATCAAGATATTCTTTGAACACCTTATGCATCAAATCCATAAATACTAATAGAGCATTTATCACACCAAAAGTTATCACCAAAAATTCATACTACTTGTACCTGATACTGAATGTTGTCTTCGCTACTTCTTCACCCTTCATTCTCAAATACCCAAAAATAGAACACTTTCTTGTTATAATAAATATGAGTCTCATGTCTACTTAATCAATCCATATCAACTATAATATCAAATTCTTTCAAGTATAATATAATCAATGTTTATGTTATCTTCCTACCAAAAATCTCAAGCTCACATAAACAAACCTTATTTACAAATATCATGTCACGACCCGACCCGATCCGGGACGGATCCCGCT
>NW_021472596.1:0-350 GCF_001605985.2 Dendrobium catenatum | reverse complement strand
TTACTAAAAACTCGTCATCTTCATCATGATTTTCAAATAATATTACTGAGCACTTTAAAATATCATTTTCATGATCCTCGGAAAATATAAATGAACATTCTGAGATATCTTCATCATCTTCAGACAATTGAAATGAACTCACTGAGACATCACCTCCATGGGATTCACAAAATCTTAGTGAGGCATCCAGAATATCATCATCATGGCCGTCAGACAATCTTAGTTCGCAATCCAAAACACCTTCTTCCACACCTTCAGACAATCTTAGTAAACACTCTGAAACATCTTCCTCATGATCTTCAGACAGTCCTAGTGAGCACACTGAAACATCTTCATGACCTTCACACAAT
>NW_021472595.1:0-348 GCF_001605985.2 Dendrobium catenatum | reverse complement strand
ATCACTTGGGCAAGGAGTATAGTTGACGAAGTGGGTAATGGAGTGTGTAATGTAATATGTGACTCCTGAGTTAAGGATCCATAATCCTTTCAAATGATTTGTAGATGCACTTAATCCAATGAAAAAGTGCAAGAGAAGAAGATGCAGCTGGTTTTTCAAGGGATACCAGAAGTTGTTTTAGTTTAAAAATATCTTTTTTATTGAGATCTCTGAAGCTGGACTACATTTCTAGGTTAGGCTGATTTGTGGTAGTATTGGCTTATAATGTGTCCTGTTGTCCACTTCTTTGATTTCACTCCTTACTTGGAGGTTTTCCATGTATCTTCCAACATATCTCCTTTATGTATC
>NW_021472594.1:0-272 GCF_001605985.2 Dendrobium catenatum | reverse complement strand
CCCCGATGATGGCCGTGTTGAATGTAGATCTCAACCGGAGGGGTTCTCCAAATATTTTCAAAATATCTCCAAAATATCCAAAATCCATTCCAGATATTTCAAATTACACTCAAATGCCTACGAAATTCTAGAAAACTCCACAAAAATTTCAAAATCCAAAAAATCCTAAAAATATTTAAAATTGAAATAAATCCGTCAAAAAACTTAAAACAAAATTCATCCACCCTCCGCAACAGTTTGCCGGGGTGGACAAATTAAAGTTTACTTCAGCT
>NW_021472593.1:0-895 GCF_001605985.2 Dendrobium catenatum | reverse complement strand
CAGGTCCCTAGAGGGCCCTTGATCAAGATAAGAGGGTCCAGCAACCCTCTTCCAACTAATCAAAGGCACTCGTGCAGTCCAAATGTCCTCCCCTTACATACAAATTTGTGCAACCTGAGCATGAAGCACATTCCTTCAATTAAGTCGTTAGGAATCGAGAATTCATCTTCCATTATCACCACATCATAAACATCATCAAAGTCAACTTTCTAATCCCATTGTTGTGTAGTCCTACAAGTTTCAGCGTAGTTATTATTTGCCACCATTGTATCCTCACTGCCGACTAATCTAGAACAGTAATCTTGGATGACATTTTTTAATCTCCTCATTATCAACTGAAATTCCATCGTTAACCACTGGTAAAAGATCAGCACCATCATCATTAGAGCACTGCTCACTAGAGCTACTACTCATAGTCTCAAAATCACAATGATATGAAGGGACTGATTGTGTGGACAATACTGGAGGTTCCTGCATCTGTTGGTTCTCTATATCACTACATTGAAAATATTATTTATAATTTATTAATCAATAATACAAATTTCTACAGAGCTATTAGGAACTCACTAATGAAGGGCTTCTTCTACTTCTTCTACCCTTGAAGGACCAGTGACCACATCAACCCTTTCAACTTGGGTTAAAGTTGTATATCTTTGTGAATTTAGAGGCTCAGTATTATCTTCAGTCACATTAATCTCTTCGACATCAACATACATGATGAGAAATTTTGTTTCAGCCTGACATAATAGAACTTCACAAACATCATCATCTTCAACATGTGAAGCGACAAACTCATTTTTCACATGCACTCGACAGACTAAGTTCGCAGAAAACTTTGTAGGATCATACTTAAGCGCTCTAAGTATCCTTAACTTAACATGCTCTAAGTTTATAT
>NW_021472592.1:0-594 GCF_001605985.2 Dendrobium catenatum | reverse complement strand
GTTGGAAAGAGCCCGCAGGATTTCCGAATAAACCCGTAGGTTAATAGCAAATATGCTTACAAATATCAACTGCCTTTTCTTCACAACATCTTCTCATATATATAGGCAAAGTAGAGGAATGCCAAAAGTCACCTTAGTTAATGTTCACAACATCCCAAGCTTCTTTTTTCATAAATTTCCAAAAGCCATTTTCGGAAAACAACCCAGCAACTTACGGGACCAAGGAGCCAGCAATCAGGCAGAGATTTCAAAGCAGCACAGCAACGGGAAAAAGCATCCCATTTCGGAAATCAGCCCCTTATTAATTCTGAAGGAATAGTTACAGGAATCATTGGTAACTCACGGCACCAAGGAGCCAAATTCTCGGAAAGCAAGCAGCCCGCCAGAATCCAAAGCAACACAGACTTGGGAAAACATATAAGCATGGAAAAACAGTGGCTGGCCGGACTCCCAAGAGTTAAAGCACACATATAAATTCAAATGCTTTGAAAGCAAGCCACGGTTCTCCAAAACAAAGCATTGAATTCAGCCAAATTAAGAGCAGGCCACGGATTCCTAAGAGACAAGAAGAAAAGGGGAAGGGGAAGGGACAAG
>NW_021472591.1:0-234 GCF_001605985.2 Dendrobium catenatum | reverse complement strand
TAAGTAGTGCTTTATCATAGCTCAATTTGTATTATAAGAAAAAACAATCGTTCCTAAGATTTAGGCTTAGTTTAGGACGGATTTCTTACTGCTTTTTAAGTATATACAAAACTATTTTACTACATATTAGAAAAACACTCTCAAATGGTACTTTCAACAAATAACGACAATTTAAATTGTTATTATATAATAGCTCTCTTATGACAATATATATTTAGGAACATGAAAGCAATA
>NW_021472590.1:0-477 GCF_001605985.2 Dendrobium catenatum | reverse complement strand
TTTCCCCCCCTCTTGGCGCATCTAGTAATTTCAGCTAACACATATTTCAAAATAAAATAAAAGTAAGACAAAATAAGTTTTATTGATATCATGATAATGAATATTACATCAAGTATGAATGATATCAATAACCACATTTTTCAAAATACAAAAATACAAACTAACAACACAAAATATCGCAACAAGACTAACATCACATAACATGACAAAAAACATAAAAACATAACATCTAATAAACACATCACATCATGTCTGGTAGAGAGAATCATAAATAAGTACAATCAACACTCTGAAGGACCCTGATCTGGAGGAGGCTGAGGAGGGTTGAAGAAGTTGAAATTGTTACTCATAATAGTAATATTCGTATTAATTGAATCAAACTGTCCTCTAACCCTATCCATATCCTGCTGAAGTTGATAGTCCTGCTGCTGAAGATGAGTTTCAATTTGATTAAAATGACTCTCAAGCCGATCAAAT
>NW_021472589.1:0-285 GCF_001605985.2 Dendrobium catenatum | reverse complement strand
TTTGAAGTCTTCATCGCTTGGAGTTGATTTTCCTGAATTGTTAGTACACACTAGAGCAAAAATAAATATTCCAAAAAGTGTTAGGAGATATATAAAACAATAATATTTGAAATCATCAAAATAATACAAGTTGCAAGAATATAAAACATGCAAATAGCAACTCTCTCTACAAGATCATCCATGACGATTTGATCATCCAATCAAGTCATAATTGCTTTCCTAAATTGCCAAATTAATTTTGGAAAAAATTGTCCTGGATCATCCTGGATGATATTTTATAGTCCT
>NW_021472588.1:0-279 GCF_001605985.2 Dendrobium catenatum | reverse complement strand
GATGTTTTGAGACTTTACATTCGGATTCGATGGTTTTACCGGTTTCTTTGTCTGTGATTTTACCGGCTGGAAATCCTTTGATTGCTCGGAAGTTTTGTTTGTGTGAGATTGACATTGCTGGCAAGAAGTGGAAATCTAGCCTGATTTTGTTGCCGATTTCTTCATATGACGTGATTTTGGGCATGGATTGGCTGAGTCGGTATGAGGCTCAGATTGACTGTCTAAAGAAGCAAGTGAGTTTTCTTGTGGCCGGAGAGAGAGTTGTATTTTAGGGATTAC
>NW_021472587.1:0-1670 GCF_001605985.2 Dendrobium catenatum | reverse complement strand
TTTCTTCTTTGCTAGAAAATGGTACAATTTTTAATTTACCTAGTAGAAATTTTCAAAAAAAAAAAACTAAATATTCAAAATGGTCATATCTACAATATACAGAAGTTACATGGTACTTGGTGTAAAGTTATACTTATTTTTATGCGATGAAATTATTATTTAAATTAGAAAATTCCAAAATCTCTAAATTTTTAAAAACTAAGATAGACATAATATATTCTATCTCAATCTAGATAACTTATGAAGTATATTGAGAGCATAAAATAGACTAAATTTATCAAAAATAGTTTTTCTCTCTCTAAAAATCTCCTCTTCTCTCTCTTAAAATGTAGCTAAGGGGGATTAAATGATTTAATATAATGAGAAATTATGGAATTTAATATTTTTATAAAAAATTTATTTAGCGTGTGGCACTTCAGACAACACTACCGACCAACTGAGAGCTTAGCGTCATAGCGCCAAAATATCCCCGTCTTAAGGCCCAAGGAAAAAAATTCATTTTATTCAAACATTCACAGAGACCCCGAGACCCACTTCAAAATATATTTTAGGCATTCACTTGCATATAAAATACTCATAGACACATGCAAGAAGTATTAGTGTAGAAATTTTAGTATATTACCTTTATCGAATTGAGTCAAAATACGTGTAACTAGCATGACTTCTATGGGTATTATAATCCTACTTCCTTGAAAAATATTCCCCTCAATATTTTAAAAGTCATATATGACAAATAGATCATGGTACAACTATCTCACCTTAGAATTCTTCTTCCAGGTGACTTTGTTTCAGTTTATATGCCTTCAATATACCTTAACCATCAAATTTTGTTTGTTTCTTAATCTTCAAACATCATATGCCTTAATTCTTTACGGTTCTTCTCTATAGCTCATATTTAGATGTACTTTAACTTCATCTATAGACTCAATTCTCAAAATTAAATACCTGTTTTCTCACATATGATACATAAAATATGTTCTGAATATCAGATATATGCTCTGGTAATTATAACCTAGAGGCACAATTTTTAATTCTAATATTTATTTCAAACAGTTCAATGTACCTTGGACTCAAACTTCCGCCCTTTCTAAACTTTCTTATGCACTTCATCAGTCTAATCTTTACATATACAAAATCTCCAATCCAAAATTCTATAGCATGGTGTTTTGTATCATAATATTATCTATACTTATCATGCACTACTTTCAATGTATCTTTGATCAGATAGATCTTTTAGTTGCATCATTAACCAAAGCTAGCCTAATTAGACTCATATCTTCCACCTTTATCAAAGACTGTGGGGTTCTACACTTCCTACTGTACAATGCTTTGTAAGGGGGGCTATACTTATACTTGATTAAAAATTATTTTTATAAGTAAATTTGATCAGAGGTATATGATCTTCCCAACTTCCATCAAAATATAAAACACATAATCTCACAAGATCTTTAAGTACCTGAATAGTACTATTGAACTATATATCAGTATACAAATGAAAAACAATACTTAAATATAATTTAATGCCCATATATTGTTTAATACCTCTCTATGCCCATATATTGTTTAATACCTCTCTATATATAACCTAGATGTAAATCTACTATATCTATGAAAAATTATCACCTTTGCTATTCCATGAAGTCGGATAATCTCTCAGACATAAACCTGTA
>NW_021472586.1:0-297 GCF_001605985.2 Dendrobium catenatum | reverse complement strand
TTTTGTAGGATGTAAGGTGGATAGAAAAAACACTTCTAGATCTTATCAATTCATAGGACAGTCTCTAGTCTCCTGGTCTAGTAGAAAGCAAAACTCTGTTTCACTTTCCACTATTGAAGCTGAGTACATTACTTTAGGAAGTTGTGTGGCCCAAGTCATTTGGTTGAAACAGTAGTTATTAGATTTAGGATTACCTGTAGTCACGATCTCAATTCTTTGTAACAACACTAGTGCTATCTGCATTTCTAAAAATCCTATCTAACATTCAAGGACTAAGCACATTGACATAAGGCATCA
>NW_021472585.1:0-274 GCF_001605985.2 Dendrobium catenatum | reverse complement strand
GTGTATATTATTTATAGATAGCGTGTATAAATTTCTACATAGTTTGCATATGCTTGTACAAATTTATACATAATATCTATAATACTTTTTTATAATATGTATAAGTCTTATATATAGTATGTACAATGCTTATATATAGCTTGTATAAACTTATACATAGTATATATAAACTTATTCAGAGTGTATAATACTTATGAATAGTGTCTATAATGCTTGTATAAAGCATGTATAAATATGTACATAGTGTGTATAATACTTGTATTTAGCATTGAAT
>NW_021472584.1:0-287 GCF_001605985.2 Dendrobium catenatum | reverse complement strand
AATTGAGTTACATTTGAGTATGTTATCTTTCAAAATTCATATATTTATGGGTATTTTTAATATTTTCAAATTACGTATATTATTAAATGCCCTAATTTTGGGGGACCCACTACTTAAAATTTTAAACTTAGATTTTGCACATGAACATCATTTATGGGGGAGGTGGAATAGTGGGTGGTTGAGTCCCAATCATTCAATAATCACCTTGATAAGCATGTTTTAATTATTCCTTTATCATTTTTTGCATGTGTAGGATGCATGAGCACTTAGCCTAGGCCCTCCTAGAT
>NW_021472583.1:0-2195 GCF_001605985.2 Dendrobium catenatum | reverse complement strand
ATTTGAGGATTCATAATAGAATATTTAGACACTATTTCAATCGAGAGTATTCTTAAGAATTTTATAATAAACCATAAAGGCTTTCTTTTATGGGAAACTTATAACCCTAATAAAAAATCAATCCTATCTTAATCTCTTAATGTAGAAAAAACTCTCAATGATGTAACATATTTTATCATTTCTATGTATAAATACAATTATAGAAAGTTATGTTCATCTTTCAATATGATATGTTATTCTCCTTGAAGTATTTGATTCTAAAAATGGTAAGATTTTCAAGGTCATATTCTCATTTTTTAATGTTATTGTAGAATATCATATTTTTCTCTTGAGATAATATGTTACTCTTTTTGCTAAATTTAATCATAAGAATAGAATGTTTTTAAAATTTTATTTTTATTTTTATTTTTAAATCCAATGTAGAATTGTATTTTTGAATTGTAATTATAGAAATTTTGTAGTGCTTGAGAACAGTTTGAGCATATTTTAATTAATATTTCATTAATGTTTTTACATAATGTTGAAATATTTGACTAGCTAAACTATTTTTACTATTTTCTATAAGGTTTATTTTATATTGTAGAATAATTGAAAGGAGAGGGCTTTTTTTTTTTGCTATAAGTTTTCTGCAAATTTCTACTAGAAGATTTATACATAATTTTTTGTACTAAGATAGTAGCAATAATTTTCTACAAATTTTCCTATAGAAAACTAGTGGATGATTCTACAATATTCAATAAAAAATTATGGCAACAAATTTCGTTAGAATTCTCCCAAAAAATGTCTTTTTCATTTCATAATCCATCAAAAATCTGTCAGAAATCTATTGAAATAGTTTTTGATGGAAATATTCCATTACTAATTCATTTCTAACACACATTTTACCATCAGATCATAATCCATCAGAAATCTAAGGAAACATAAAATTTTTGGTGGATTTTCAAGGTTTTCTGGTGGATATGTCTATTTACATTCACTGTATTTCTTGTAGTGAGATATTCTCTATGTAATATTCAACCAAAAAAAATTGGAATTTTTTCAAAATCTATATGGTATTTTATTTTTGCACCATTAGGATCTTAAGTTTAATTAGGTTAATATATGTCAACAATTTTCAATTTTATTAAACTTAATCAAAGTTTGACTAAGCTTGATCAAAAGCGTCCCATGGGTTTAATTAGAATTTAACTATTTATTTCCATAATATGGATGGTTTAATTTAAGTAATGGAATCAATTTGGTTAATTTAGTCCAAAAGATTCAAAAAGGTTAAGTGTCTAGATCACTTTATGTAGTATATTCCAACTGGGCTAATTGGGTCAATCAAGGATCAATTATGTTTAATTGGTGTTTGATAAACGTATGCAAGAATCTTAGTCTCATCAATATAGGCTAATTTGTTCAATATGGTTATGTAAACACATAGTGTCATTAGGGCAAAGTTTGGCAAATTAGAGTAAATTTGCTTAACCAGGAGACAATTAAGTCTATTTCATCAATAGAAAGTTCACTCATGTTAATTGGAATGGTTTATTTGTAATAATTATATTAAATTGACCAATTAGGTCTGATAGGCTTATTTGGGTCAAATGGTAAAACCGTCAACAAAATAGTAATATATTACACATAATAATGCCAAAATATATAGTGTCTTAGAACATACCTAAAAGTTTAGAACATGAATAAATAAAAAAACTAAAAATAGAAAAAATAGCATAATAAATCGCCTATAATTTAGTGATATAAATATTATTGAAGAGGTTTGGAAAAACAACTAGATTATTTGGTTGAAAACCACTAAATGGGTTATGGTTTAAAGGGATATAAGGATTTTTTAGCCCACAAATAAAGTATAAGAGGCCTAATGATAAATTACAATGCACAAACATGTTATTGTACAATTGGGAAAGAAATTGAGTTCTTTTACCACCTTGTCCATTTGGATCAAGTAGGATTAAGACTAGATTAAGTCTAACTTAAAGCTGGGTATGGTCATGACTATAAAATAAAAATAATTTAAAAACATTCTCGGACCCATGCTCTCTGGTGACTCGCTGGTGATTTAGGGTTTTTGTTTGTGACTTGTGGTTTCGGTCTCTTGGCATGGGTTTTTTTTGTTTTTCTCATCAATTTGTTTCCTTGGTTATTTCTTAGCTCTTTATGCATTTTTCTTTTGAGTTTTTTTTTTTTTTTTT
>NW_021472582.1:0-368 GCF_001605985.2 Dendrobium catenatum | reverse complement strand
GCTGGGATTTTCGCTTGGATTGTGCGAATTGGAGCAAGGAGGTGAATAGGTTTCGTGCGTGTGAATTGAAAAAAGACGATCGAACCTGAAGCTTTGCTTGGGCTTCTTACACGATCCAGAGAAGATGAAGGCTATTCACGAGAGAGAGAGGCGGACTCAGAAGTCTATTTTTGCGAACTGGCCGAGGAGAGGGAGCAGTTTCGAATTTAAGGGAGATGAAGGGACTTGTGCGAGTGAATGAATCGTGAGTGAGGGAGAGAGAGAGAGCAGTTTTGCCAAATCAACCTTGGAAGAGGAGTTCGGTTCTGCAGAGATGGAGGCAGTTCGTGTGTATGGAGAAAGGGATTGTGGGGGCTGGGTTCATGCGA
>NW_021472581.1:0-1117 GCF_001605985.2 Dendrobium catenatum | reverse complement strand
ATGCCGGTTTAAGAAATGGAAAACGAGCTTGGCAAATGTGAGGGCTTTTCCGACCTTTTATTATCGTCAGGTCTTGACAAAAAAAAAACAGGGCATCCTGCGAAGATTGGTCCGGATATTAATAACTTATTATTTTAAATTAAGCACATCAAAAGTGCAATTAAAACGTAAGTAAATTGCAGGTCAAAGGGCAGTCAAAAGTGCAGATAAAACGTAGTCAAAACGCAACTAAAGCGTAAGTCAAAAGCACAGTCAAAAGTGCAGGTGACGTGACAAATTTTTATTGAATGTCCGAACATATTTTTCGGGTCTGGTGACCAGATGCAATAATTTGCCAAACGGGGGAAGAAAAGCTTTCCCGAGGCTCCGCTTGGGACTTTTTTTATAGCCTATTAAAACAACATAAGCATTACATCCAAATACACATCAGAAATAATTGTTGGTGTTTTGAAACCCAAAATGCTACATTTAAGTGTAATCAAACGAGGCCTTTATAAACTTAAGTATTATTATGCAATTTTATTTAAAATTTTTAAACAGACTAAGATTCATTAAAATTCATTATTATGTTGACAGGAGAGAGAAATTAGTTGCTTTATTTATCAAAGAGGAAAAATTATTATTATTTATGTAAGGGAGTAAATTTTGGGTCACGGGTGTGGTTCGTGTCGTGCCCAGAGCTGATCCGACACTATTCGGGTCAATCCGAATACAACTCGTTCTTGCGAAAGGATCGACTTTTCATATCCAAACCCGACCCGCTACAGGTCCGAGTCAACTAGACAAGACCCGAATGATCCGGATCCGACCAAAATTGCTAGTTTTCGGATAAAAAAACAGATAATTTTCCATTTTTTGATAAAAACGGGTCAATTTCGGATTTCCAAAAAAAAATAGGCTTTAGGGTCAGGTCAATTTTGGTCTTCTAGACATGATCAAGAGCATAACAGAAAAAAATAACAGTTCTGGCGCAAAAAGAGATTATTAAAATAAAAAAAGTATAAATTCACTTTAAAAGGAACCTAAGCAATGCATGAGATCACTGAACGGTTGGTTTCTCACTGAAACTTTAGAAAGTAGAAAAAAAAAGATCGTTACTAGCAGATATGCATAAAAA
>NW_021472580.1:0-289 GCF_001605985.2 Dendrobium catenatum | reverse complement strand
AATTTCTCACATAGTGCTATCCCATCATGGGGTGGTGACATAAAAGAAAAACTAATTATTTTTTTGTGTAAATGCCATTCATTGTAAATATAATGCACGGTCAAACAAATAAAGCCATCAGTGTTTATAGATGTCCACAAATCAGATGTAACAGAAACTCTGCTAGTGCACTTACTTAAGTTTGATCGAATATTACAAACCTCTTTAGTGAATAATTTCTTGCAAACATTCCTTGCTGTTGTGATGCCCCAGAATCAATAGTGAAAGGATTCATCTGACATTCTGATCG
>NW_021472579.1:0-1037 GCF_001605985.2 Dendrobium catenatum | reverse complement strand
ATGATCAATCCTTCAAGTTCAATATGTAATAATATTAATTGAAAATGCTTTTATTAGTGAGAGAAGAATATGCACAATTATATGAGTTGGTTACACTACATAAGCTTTTTTTTTTCAAAACAATAGAATATAATAGCTAAGATAGTCCCATGATAACATGACATAGATCTGTTATGTTGTATAGCACCTCACATGAAGTTTTGTAGATGGAAAATGGCACCTCATACATATATGTAATAAGAGTCCAATACCTTTTATAGTCTAACTAATATAGCACAGTTGTTGGTTTTGTACTTTTTTAGGTACTATGTATCGGCTACATTGTTACATACCATATTTTTTTATGCAAGCATTGTCTATTATAGCTTGTGTATCTTTCAATTGATTGTTGTACGGGTATGAAGACGAAGAGTCTCTGTGAAGGCCCTGATTTCTTAAGGGCCAATAATAATTGTTATATAATATAAAATAAGAACTCTCCCTTATATCCTTGAACATATTTAGAATTCTTATTTGAAATTGGTAGTAACTAGAGTGGCATAACCTTTGGCTCCCCATCCAATAATTGCAATTGACACTTGTTAGGACATTTGTTAAACTTGCATCCTAGCCCAATTGAAGGCATAAAAAAAAATGGAATATCACAATTTATTGTAGACATTTTCTCATTGGAAGTCCGTTTTAGGTTGAACTTTTTTGTTCTTATAGTCCTATGCATTGGATCTAAGGGACCTCTCTTTGTTTGGTCATGTTATCTTGTTAACATTATCATTTTGTTCCTAAAAGAAGCCTTGAAATTGCGAACTTTAAGTTGATGAGGCTAATTTATGAAGTTTGTACATCTTCTGTGTGACGAAGCCCAGAAATTATATTGATAATGTTTTTGTTTTTCAATCGAAAGAAGCATGAGTTCCATGAAATATATCTCAATTTTGGGCGAGGATTGTTGCCAATTGAATGTTTTTCATAATTCACTATAATCCATGATACTAATTTGGCACAATTAAATGAATATATATATATATATATATATATAT
>NW_021472578.1:0-385 GCF_001605985.2 Dendrobium catenatum | reverse complement strand
GTTTGATGGATATCTTGTAGCTTTGCACCTAAACCAATGAAGTAGCTTAATGAGGCCGGAGAAATTATCCTGAATCCACATTATTAGACTTGGATGATTGTGGATCAAAACTTAGTTGCACTTCTCCATCTCTGTATTCTAACTTATCACGTCTGCTTATCAATTTGACACTCTATGTGGTTAGCATCAATTATAATGAGTTTGTATAATTATAATGATTTTGGAAGAAATGCAACAAGACGTCGAGCAGATAAAAATAATGTGAAAGAAAAGAAGAAAAAGTATTAGACCATATGTAACTTAATTGAAACTTGTGAAAAGTAAGTCTCACAAATAATATTATAAATTCAACATTCAACACTTGACAAAGAATATAAATTGAGAT
>NW_021472577.1:0-413 GCF_001605985.2 Dendrobium catenatum | reverse complement strand
GCGAGTACTCTAAATAAATTAATGAGATCTCCATTTTTTTTTTCAAATCTTAACAATGCTCGATTGTCCACAATGCAACATTAATAATTTATTGATCATTGTGAGGACCATTTTGCAAAATAGATATGATATTAATTTTCACATAAAACAATGGTTAAAAGGTTGGGTAATTTTCTCTTCTTGTCAATAACTTCAATTTATAACAAATAAAATTATATTTTATATGATCACCACTTTTAAAAAATCTTATATTATTTTCTAAGAAGAAATGTTAAAATTTATTAAATCGACCTGCATCAACACTTAAAAATTTATAATATTAACTACATGACTTTATTGAAATTTTGTTGAATTTGACTATTTTTCTTTAATCAGAACTGTTGAGTCCAGTAATTAGGTTGTTAAGCCTAAGT
>NW_021472576.1:0-256 GCF_001605985.2 Dendrobium catenatum | reverse complement strand
ACTTGAATTCTGCTGATAATATCCCATCTATTTCACCGTCACTCTGAACAATAGATCGAAGATATCTAAAATGTGTACTCTTATTAATGACTTGGATCAAACAGAAGGAATAGAAAATAAATATCCAGCAAGTGTCAGACAGCATTGAGGGAGCATGAAGTTTGTGTAACGCTTTGACAAAAAAACGACTTTTTAACAGCCATAAGAAATGATTTGGTAGAGGGGACAAACCTTCTGTGCCCTTCGACAACTCTTG
>NW_021472575.1:0-1198 GCF_001605985.2 Dendrobium catenatum | reverse complement strand
CCGGTTCAGCCAGGATCGGCTATTGTATACCAGAGGCCGAACATGGTTTTGCCCCAGTAAAGCTGCTTCCTTTGGAAGTGGGGTCCAGCAATCAATTAAGGGAGAATTAATGGGAAATTAAAAAGGAATTAGGAGGGAAATTCAAATTAGAAAGGTTGTTTGGGTAGTTTACTCAATTAATTGTATGCTTAAGTATTTTTGTAGGCTAGGGTTAGATTGTCATCTATGATTTTTGCTGAAATTGGATTCTTTTGTTCTTAAGTAGGCTCTGGCGGCGTCTAGAGAGTCAGGAGAGCTGGATCTTCCTCTCCAATAGAAGATTCATTGTATCTTGTTGCTTTTCTTCAATTATAATCAATTAAAAAGGCCAATTCTGGTTTTTATTCCAAATTCTTCTCAATCTCTATTTTGCAAAGTGCTGAAATTAAATTTAAGCAAGGGTAACTCTTCCTGCCGAAGTCTCGCCGAGACACTGTGCAGCAGCGCCGTTCCGGGATTTCTGCCAAAATCCCGCGACAGCCTCTCGATCGCTGCTCCATTCCCGTCTATAAAATGAAGGCCAAACGATGCCTTCTGCACTCGACTCCATTTCCCATCCCCGATCTTCTCTGTTTTCCATTCGCACTCCCTCCTTCCACGACATCTCCACTGCCGAACTCCCTCTTCTCTCGTTCTGCTTCCACACGGCTGAACACCCAATCAAGCTCTCTCCCTCTCCGGCTTCTTCGCAGCAGTTCGACTTCGCCATTTGACGACTTCCCTTCCAGTAGGATCGGAAGTTATGTCCTTTTGATCGGAAGCCATACAGGAGCTCGCTAGCTGCGATCGTAACCTTCTCCCTTTCGCTCCTGCTCCTTCGCGGTCGATCGACTCCTCTCCTTCGTCGCCCCCTCCCGTTAGATCGGAAGCTAAGAAATTTTGATCGGAAGCACAACGGGAGTTCGCCGCCTCTGTGCTATTCGACTTGGCTCATTCGACGGCATCCCCTTTCCGTTTGGATCGGAAGCCCGACATTTTGATCGGAAACAGAACAGGAGCTCGGCGGCTGTGAAGGTAACTCTCTGCCGTTCGCACGCTTCTCCGACCGAATCCCATATTTCTGCTGAACAGAGAGAGTGGAGAAGAGGGAGAGGATTTTTGGTTTTATTATTATTTTATTATTAATGATTTTAATAATATATATATATATATATATATA
>NW_021472574.1:0-1618 GCF_001605985.2 Dendrobium catenatum | reverse complement strand
TAATCGGGTCATCGAAAGGCCTATATTTTATGTGACCAAACTCATTTGAGGTGTGAAACCCCTTAAGTAAAAGAAACTAAACTTTTAAACATTTAGACGCATTTTAGTATAATGGCTGGAATTTCATTAAGAAGCTCTGCAATCAAGCGTGCTCATCCTAGAGAAATACTGGGATGGGTGACCTCCTTGGAAATTACACCAATTGGATAAACCTATGAGACCTTAGGCCAAAGCATACAATATCTCGATAGTTAATAGTTTAGGCCATTACAAATCATATCAAAGCAATATATCAGCCAGAAGATAGGAACTAAGTGTCATACTAGACAGTGCTACACCACAGGAGACACCTCTTGAATCCTATATGGAATAATGTGCTACGTAGCGGGAATCATCACTTGAACTTGTAGGGGCCAACTCTATAATATTATGTCTGGTAAATGATTCTGGTATAAAGATGCTGACGAGGACATCAATTACTTAAGTGAGGGAGACTGTGAAACACCTTAGGTAAAAGAAGCTAAACCATGAGGCCCTTAGGCCAAAGCGGACAAAACCGAGAGGCCCCTAGGCCAAAGTGGACAATATAATTAAGAATTTAGGTTGTTACAACGTCAGGGTTTTCTTGTTCAGATAAAATATATAATTAAAGAAAAGGAGTTGAAATATATACTTATATTGAAAGAATATCCAAAAGTGTTTTTAGATGACCTATCTAGTCTACCACTAGAAAGAGAAATATATTTCTCTTTTGAACTATTATTAGGTTCATAACCAATAGAAAAAGCATCTTACAGTTCAAGAATTACAAGAGTTTAAATGTCAGTTGCAGGAAATATTAATAAGAGATTTATCAGGCCTAGCTCATCATCATGGGGAGCTCCAGTGTTTGTATTAAAATCACAGTTGTCCCTTAGCATTTGATCCCACGGCTAGGATGGGGATTTGTAGGAGGCTCGTTTGGATCATGCCGATCTCCTTCCATATTTAGGTGGTTAATTTGGGAAGGATTATATTAAGGCAATTATGCATAATTTTGTAGTTATTTGTTTCTTTATTAAGATGCCTTGTATAAATCTATAAATATGGATAATTTTTTGTAATAATATTAAGCATTTTCTTCTCCAAATCTCTGAATTCATCATGGTATTAGATTATTGAATCCAAGGAAAAGCGACCTTTATTGTCATTGGAAATTGAATGAGAGTTGAGCTTGTTTCGTGCCTGGGGCTAGAAGAAGCGGAGATAGAGCAGGAACTTTCTACGTACGTGCATCTAGCCAAGTAGACGGGAGCAGGTTGATAGCGAGAGGAGAGGCTCTGTGAGAGCTCGTTCCTTTGATTTGCCTTCCAAGATTTGAGTTTTTCTCCCAGGATCGTCCGGGACGATATTGAGATCGTCCGGGACGATCAGTGCAGTGAAACAGCTGATTTTTCTGGAATAGGATCGTCCAGGCCGATTTTGGATCGTCCTGGGATGATTAGATGAGACAAAAATCCTGAGAGCAAAACCGAAATTATCGACCTGAGGAATCGTCCTGGACGATTGGATTTTGTTCACATCGGCCAGGACGATGTGGCAATCGGCCGGGCCGATCAGACTAATGTTATAAGGAAAT
>NW_021472573.1:0-207 GCF_001605985.2 Dendrobium catenatum | reverse complement strand
TATCACTAGGATCCATTCTCAAACAATCTCTTGCCATAAAGGACGTGGTACGTGTCCTCTAACCGGCAGTTTCGCCGCCAAATGGCACTGCAGGTAAACGGTTATGACCCGGGGCCCTCTGAACCGAGTGGTTTTGCCGCCAAATGGCACTACAGATAGCGGTTATGGCTAAAGCCAATACGCTCCTTAATGGCGTTAAATCCTTGA
>NW_021472572.1:0-201 GCF_001605985.2 Dendrobium catenatum | reverse complement strand
ATAAACTGCAAAGCGCCAGCAGTGTAACGGGGTAAACAAACCAGCCTTGCTCCCGACAGTAAACCAATACCAACACTACAAAGGCATAAGCCACCACATCCCCCAGAACAAAACACAACACTCCAAGGTAAACCAAGCTTAAGGAAGACCGAAAACTAAAAAATGACAGCCCAGAGAACTGCAAAATGGAAGACATGAGCA
>NW_021472571.1:0-295 GCF_001605985.2 Dendrobium catenatum | reverse complement strand
GAGAGAGAGGAACTTGGGAAGACCCCATTGCCTGGGAAAGAGGAGGCCATGGGGGGAATAGGGCATACGTGGTGGACACGAGGGCCAGAAAGCTGAAAATGCCAGTTTTCGAAGAGGGAATTGTGGATGAGTGGATCCACAAGGTGGAGAGGTATTTTGCAGTGAATGGCCTGATGGAGGAGGAGAGATTGATGGAGGCTAGCATGTACTTGGAAGGGGCGGATTTTGCCTGGTTCAAGTACATGGATAAGTGGGATCGGGTGAGGACTTGGAGGGACTTCAAGGAGGCTATCAG
>NW_021472570.1:0-550 GCF_001605985.2 Dendrobium catenatum | reverse complement strand
TCTTATCACCCTACAACAATAACTACTACTACAACAATATCATCAACATCAAGCCTTTGTCCCACTACGTAGGGTCGACTACATGAATCCTTTTTCATCATTGTGCTATGTTAAAAGTCTAATTCTCACTTAAATCTAATAAAGAAAGATGATCTCTAATATTTTCTAACCAAGTCTTTTTAAGTCTACCTCTACATTTTTTAACATAAGTCAATCTAATACCTCAACTTTTCTAATAGGTAGGGGTGTCAATATTTTACACGACGTGAAAACCCGACTCGAACCCGACCAAAAAATTTCGGGTTAGGGTCAACCTGAACCCGGGATGGGTCGGGTTCAGGTTCAACATTTTGACCCGTTTCAAAAATTGGGTCGTGTTCGGGTTAACCCTTTGACCTAAAAATGACCTGAAATTGACCCATTTTGACTTGAAAACTCGATTTTGACCCGACAACCCGAGATTAACCCGATTTTGACGCATTTTTAACCCAAAAAAGAGGATATAGACCCGTTTTTGACCAAAAAACTAGCAAATTTTTGTTAGAAATGG
>NW_021472569.1:0-203 GCF_001605985.2 Dendrobium catenatum | reverse complement strand
CTACCCCGCCGGTCCTTAAACCGCTGCGGAATGTCTTTGCAGCGCATAGTAATTACAGCGTATTAATAGCGGTTTTAGAACCGCTGCAAAGAAAATAGTGGCGGTTAAAACCACCGCGATAGCTCAAAATTTGTGCTGCGATTACCTTATTTTTTAGTAGTGGGTACGTTATTCCATCATTATGGCCTCTCACTGTAAGAAAA
>NW_021472568.1:0-317 GCF_001605985.2 Dendrobium catenatum | reverse complement strand
AGGATAATAAATATTCAAAGGGATCTTCTGATGTTGTATGTTATGAATGCAGGAAGCCTAGACATGTGAGAGCTGATTGTCCTACACTTGAAGATCACTCAAGTAAAGAAAATGGTGAGGAGAAACCTAAGTTAAGGAAAGACAAGAAGAGAGTCCAAAAGGTATTTTGGGCTGATTCTGCTTTGGATTCATCAGAGACGGAACCAAAAGAAGAAACAACAAACTTGTGCTTAATGGGGGAAGATTATCTTGATCAAAGTGATGAAAAAGAGGTATGTAATCCAACTTATGATCAATTGTTTGAAATTTGTGAGAAA
>NW_021472567.1:0-274 GCF_001605985.2 Dendrobium catenatum | reverse complement strand
TGCTCACTCCCTCTTCTCTCTCCCTCTCTCTCTCTCTCCCCCCTCACTCTCTCTGTCTCTGTCTCTATCTCTGTCTCTCACTCTCTCACTCTCTCTCTCTCTCACACACTCTCTCTCTCTCTCCATCTATCTCTCTGTCTCTCTCCTTCTCACTCTCTCTCTCCCCTAAATCACTTACTCACTCTCTCTCCTCTCTCTCTCACACACACAGACACACACACACACACACATACTCTCACTCTTCTCTCCTGCTTCACACCCTCTCACTCGCGCT
>NW_021472566.1:0-229 GCF_001605985.2 Dendrobium catenatum | reverse complement strand
TTATACTAGCAAATTTGCTAACAAACAACATAAAAAAATGCTATTAACTCTCATCAAAATGAAGAACTGTAGGGAGAACAATGTGTAGAGAGGCCTATGGCTTGAAGAATCTTAGAGCTCCACCCGAGCAACACCACTGAAAAAACCTTGCCACTCAGTAGCTACTGCTTGACCTATATCAGACCCTTTCATAGCCACCACCACTGAATGCCCACTTAGCCAACTCCAT
>NW_021472565.1:0-223 GCF_001605985.2 Dendrobium catenatum | reverse complement strand
GAACTGATTTTAGGCCTACAGTTGACCATTTTGTTGACTTTTTATATTTAATGATTTTCTGGAATTTTTACATTTTTAATAAATATTAGGCCTTATCATGAGTTGAATGCAACTGAGTTTGATTGGTTTGGATTTTTGTTGAATTAGTTATGGATTTTTAAAGTTTTGGCTAGTTAATGAATTATTAAAATTGTTTAATTAAGGCCCTTTTTATGGTTTTGCT
>NW_021472564.1:0-246 GCF_001605985.2 Dendrobium catenatum | reverse complement strand
ATGATGGAGACGGTTAAAGCAAGAGCAAAAAAAAAAATAGAACAAAAAACAGAGCTAAAAGCCTAAAACAAGCTATTAATGTCCATCCACATAAATTTTTCTTTTTTTTTAGAAAATATAATTTGGTGGAGACTAGTTACTGAATTTTGGGATCCGGTGCACTGGAGAAGGCCTTGGGACGTCTAGGGTTTGCTTTTCCTCTTCTTTATTGGGAAATTTACATACATACCACTTTATAACATTCTA
>NW_021472563.1:0-306 GCF_001605985.2 Dendrobium catenatum | reverse complement strand
AACAATTTTATTCTTAAAATTATGAATACTTGTATATTTTAAATATATTTTATATTAATAAATTTTAAACGAACCAACTCAGGAGCTAATGAGTCGAGTATGAGTTGCCTTAAATTTAATTCATTCGCTCATCGAACTCGACTTACAAGTCATTTATCGAGTCAATCTGAGCCAACTCATGATTTGTTTGACTCACTCCTACCTTTAGCCTTATAACCTATATAAAAAATATATCAAATATTCGCTCTTCCTTCTCTCACAAACAAACAGAAATGGCTTCTTCAAAAATTTCAATCCTTCTTCGGC
>NW_021472562.1:0-317 GCF_001605985.2 Dendrobium catenatum | reverse complement strand
GTAGATGCTAGTGTCGTGTGTACGACATTACATCTCTTATAGATTTAGGATCTAAAGGTGAGGGGTACGAGTGTACCCCTACACACCTTATTTGTGGGTTAGTTCTCTACTTTTTCAGAGGCTATAAATCCTACCCATCTGCGTCACACAGATGACGCTGCTTCCTTCTTTCTCTCGTGTATATTTGAGTGCAATGTCTTCTCTCTTTTTTCTAGTTTTCTCTTCCTCGGACCGACCGGATGTTGACTGAACCCCGTGCGTTGATCAAACCAAATTGGGGCATTCCCCTTTGATTAGGAAAGCCTAGAAAATTCCCT
>NW_021472561.1:0-647 GCF_001605985.2 Dendrobium catenatum | reverse complement strand
CATTGATGTTTCTGTTTTCGTAGTTTAAGTTTTTTATAATTTTGTTTTTTTTATTTTTGTTTGTTTTTGAGTGATTTTTTATTTAGAGTCTATACATTTGTCATTGTCTATTGTACTTTATGTGTTTATTTTGGTTTTCTTTGATAAAAATACAAAAATACAAAAATCCAAAAATTTGTGTTAATCGTCCGGGACGAAAAAATTTCGTACGGGACGTTGTGTGTAAAATGTCAATCTGCGTGATTTCAAACCGTCTTGAGAACTATTTTTTAATGTAGTTTGTCTATACGATCTGCACGATCATCCGGGATGAAATATCTTTTTCTCAAATGTCGGGACGATTGATTGCAGCAGTTGAAAGGATAAGACTTTTTTTATTATGAACTTCGTCCGTACAAACCTTTGGTTCGTCCAGACGAACAGATGTCGGTTCATAGCGGGGGACGATTTTAAATTGCCATTAAAACAAGTTAACTTTTGATCATCTGTACGAACACATGTTTTTCTGTACGATCGTCTTGGTCAAAAGTCTGTACGAAAGGATGCTTCATAAATTGTGTGATTCCAAGTCTTGGATGAGAAAAGTGGAGGGTTGCGTTAGGTAGTCGACAGCCAGCATAAAACTTGTCAAACAATAATGACATGAA
>NW_021472560.1:0-277 GCF_001605985.2 Dendrobium catenatum | reverse complement strand
TTTGACTCCATTGAGCTCAACCTTGATTTTCCTATCGATCCTCGGCGTTTTGAAGCTGCCGGCGGCGAGATCGGAGCTTGACCGAGAGCCACTTCCGTTCAAACTCCTCCAACTCCGTTTCCAGTGATCCTCCAAGCTTAAAGCCTGAAGGAGATCAACACGTGGACAGTCTACAAATTCAACCGTAAAAATATCAACTCATTTGATCCATCCTTCGGTGAGAAATCCTAAACCCTAGTTTGTTTTCTAGGTTCTTAAATAACCCATTCAATATTGC
>NW_021472559.1:0-514 GCF_001605985.2 Dendrobium catenatum | reverse complement strand
TTAAAATTTTGAGTTTAGAAGATCAAATACCAGATTACTATCCTAAGAGAAATGACAGACTCAAAACACATATGAAAGGAGACACACTAAGGGGTGTACAACCTGGGCTTATGCTTGTCTGGAGTGAGCTGCCAGCTAACATCCTAAACACAATCAAACGTCCTATATGTATACAAGATAGGAGGGTTCTATCCTAAGAAATCATGGATGTGTAGTTCAAAAAGTTTCAATCAGAGCTCTACAATATGCACAAGAATGTACCTAGCGCCATGTATGATGTATGAAATAGATACAAAATATCCTTAGGTCTACTGATGTCATGTATGCATGTAAGTGAAGTGTAGTGTGAAGTAAGGTGTGTAAAAAAAAAATAGATGCATGCATGACATCCAGAATATAAAAAAAAGTAAATAAACACACCCTAAGAGTACCCTCCAGGCAAGGTACCCGCAAGAAAATCATCATAGCAGTGCCCACCTCGTGTGGGAAAACAACGATGCCCAATGGCATAAAT
>NW_021472558.1:0-257 GCF_001605985.2 Dendrobium catenatum | reverse complement strand
CCGCGTAACTTTTTGTATATTGTTGCCGTGCCGGATGCGCATGTTTTGACTATATTTTGAAGATTTTTGTCTGTGTATTTTTGATTCGACGGAGTTTTTAGTCTACTGAATTTTTCTGTGTAATTGAAAATCGTCTGTGCAGTAAAATAAATGTTCTGAAATGTTGTTATCTACATTATGTGCAAATTTGGTATTTTGTAATTTTCTGGAAAAAATTGTGTAAATTCCGTATACTGCCGTTGTGCTGCCCGATTTTT
>NW_021472557.1:0-524 GCF_001605985.2 Dendrobium catenatum | reverse complement strand
GGGTGTGTGAACTCGCGGGCATTCATTTTAAATAGGTTTCCGAGTTGTCGGGTCAACCCGAACCCGACCCATTTTTTCAAACGGGTCGAATCTGCGAACCCGAACCCGACCCATTTTTCAAACGGGTCGGGTCCAACCTGGATTTTTCAGGTCAGGTCCTGATCGGATTTTCGTGTCGTGTCAAATATTGATAGCCTTAGGTAGGAGTGGTACACTTGATATAAATGAGCACATATTTATTAGATATGTATGTGTGCAAGATTATAATAGGATTCAACTCCATTATTTTCATACTAAAGTATAATACTTAGGTTTCATTTGGGACGATTTTATTTATGTTTTTTATTGGGACGATTTTATTTGTGTTTTTTAAAATAACTTTTTAGTACAAAAGTTTCATGAACTAAAAATTTTTATACTAAAAATTGTTTTAGAAAATAATAAAAAAGTCGTCCCAAGCAAAGCATTAGTCTTCAAAGATTTATGTATGCATTATTTTTTGCTGAGTTCCTATGAAAATCCAA
>NW_021472556.1:0-302 GCF_001605985.2 Dendrobium catenatum | reverse complement strand
CGCTTGGCTAATATGAATAATAAGAGGTAAAATAGGCGTGAGCCTATTAGCAATAAGTTTAGCCACAATTTTATAAAAAACATTACACAGAGAGATCAGCCTGAAATCAGAAATACTAGAAGCATGAGATCCTTTTGGGATAAGTGTTATAGCCGTGGTCTTTGCCCTTTTGGGCATAATCCCAGTAGCAAAAAAATGTCTAACAGCAGTACAAACTTTATACCCAATAATGTGCCAAGCTCGTTGATAGAAACTGAAGGAAAAACCGTCCGGGCCAGGAGCCGAATCAGGTTTACCAGCAA
>NW_021472555.1:0-396 GCF_001605985.2 Dendrobium catenatum | reverse complement strand
TCATCCAACCATACTGTACAGGTCAATCAATTTTCAACCAACGGGTCAACTAATCTTTACTTGTTTGTTTCACATATGCATATTATTATAATAATATTATAATAGTAATAACAATCAAATATTACTCAAGCATATATCCATATTCATTTTTAATGCAATGTAGTAAATAATTTATAATTGAGCTTAATTAAGAATATGTCAAAATATCATATTAATAGAAAACAAAGAATCTTATTGGACAAAAATACACATTTTCAAAAAATTACAAAATACTAGAATTATATCAAAAGATATTTTAAGACTTTTGTTGTACTGCACTACTATTTTTAAATGTTTAAATAAATTTTTGGGTAGATAAAATTCACCATATTTTCAAAATCTTTCAGTAAAAAAATC
>NW_021472554.1:0-956 GCF_001605985.2 Dendrobium catenatum | reverse complement strand
GTTGAAAAACCGAGGTGGGGGAACAAATGCTTTCTTTGTAACCACATCTCTATTTTCCTAAAATGGAAAACCAATGTATAAGATAACAGACGAAGAAGCACACCACGCAGGTATGCCATGAAACAAAGAAGATAATACTCACATAATAAAATAAAAATAAGCAATTACAAGCATAAAATGGTCAAAATTACAAAGAGAGGAATCAACTCATAAAAAAAAATAATAAAGAGAAAATTATAATGGCTTCTAGTCAGAAGTTCAATCATAACATAGACATAGGGGAGCAACCGAGTCAAGCCGGCTCAGGCTCGACTTGTTAACAAGCTCGCGAGTCGAGCTTATCGAGTTTTGAGCTCGAGCTCGAGCAGGAATTCGAGCTAACAAGCTCGAGTTCGATCCTATGAATGCTCGGTTATAATTTCAATGGCGAAACTGTGGGGAGGGCTCGAAAGCGGTCTCGTACTCAGACCACAGGGCGAGCAGGCTCAGATGGGTGGAATTTCGGGGCAGCCAAACTCGGACAACGGAATCGCGGGGCAAGCTCTGACGCAAAAGGCAGAGTCGCAGGGAGGAATTAGGGGTGGGCCACGGTAGCGAAATTGAAGCTTGAACCGGGTAATCGAGCCACTAGATGAACCATTTTCGATGAAACGAGCCTAGCTAACAATGTCAACTCGAATTCGAGCTCGGAATTTGGCTTGCGAGTCGAGCTTGAGTTAGGCCCGACTCGAACTCGACTCAACTCGTTTGAACCTATACGTGGACAAGTCAACGAATTTGAAACATTTTGATAAGCATGTGCAAAGATATATGTGCATAATCAATTATTTATTACAAAATGCATTGCTTAAGCTCTTTGCCATCTAAAGATTCTTAGTAACTTTGCGAGCCTTTGAATAAGCACCTTCTTGTGGGCTCCGAAAATTCGGCCCCGGCCTCCGCGCCGCGCAATTTCT
>NW_021472553.1:0-261 GCF_001605985.2 Dendrobium catenatum | reverse complement strand
ATCTCCCGATGAGTTGGCTTTTGTTTTTTCATTTTTTTGACTTAATAAAAAAAGACACAACAAAAAATCAACCTAGACTTAGACTTGACTTGACTACAAAACTTTGACAAGACTTGACTCGACAAAAACAAAACTTATAACAAGACTTGAATTTGACAAACTAAAACAAAACCTAGGACTACTTAACTTGCTCTGATACCAAATTGATGCAATCAAAAATTTGGGAGAGGGACCCAAATTTTTGATCACAAAAGAGAAATA
>NW_021472552.1:0-239 GCF_001605985.2 Dendrobium catenatum | reverse complement strand
TAAAGGCTGGGAATGTGCCGAAAGGATTTAAGCACTATTATGAAACATACAGTGCATGATTCGCGTCCTAGCCGATCGTCTTTTGATTGAAATTGATATCTCTAAATCTCTACTGGATTCGGTATGGTTGGGGCCGGAGAAAGTTGGATATGTTCAAAAGATAGTTTTTGAAGGTGTTCCTAGCTTTTGTCAGCATTGTAAAGTGGTGGGTCATAAAAAATCGGAATGCACAAAATTGT
>NW_021472551.1:0-724 GCF_001605985.2 Dendrobium catenatum | reverse complement strand
TATTTGATAATGTGTTATTAACCCAAGAGATGGCGCAGGAAATTAATACTAAGGTGAAAGGTGGCAATATCATTTTGAAATTGGATATTTCTAAGGCTTGTGATAATCTTAACTGGAACTTCCTTTTAAAGTTCTCTCTTTATTTGGTTTCTCTGATTATTTTATTAAGCTCATTCAAAATAGTATTGATAATTGCTACTTCTCTGTTTTGATTAATTGTAGGAGTCATGGTTACTTTAAATCTACCATAGGTTTAAGACAAGGGGATAATATTTCCCCGACTCTTTTCATTATTGCTATGGAATATTTGTCTAGGGGTATAGAAGATCTTTATTCCCATAATCCTAAACTTTATTTTAGAACTATTAGAGGGTTGCCTATTTCTCACCTTAGTTTTGCTGATGATTTCACTTTGTTCTCTAATGGGTCTATCAATAACATTTCTATTTTAAGTAACTTCTTATTAGAATTTCATTTTGTTTCTGGTTTAGCTATTAATAAGGATAAAAGTTCTTTTGTTTCCAGTAAAACTATTAATAGAAATAGAATTTTAGCTATTCAAAGATGTTGTGGTTTTCAATCTAAAAACTTTCCCATTATGTATTTGGGCACGCCCATTTATAAAGGTAAAAAGAAGAATCACTTGTTCGAGGATATTATCACTTCTATTAAAAAAAAATTGCACCATTGGTCTTCTCACTTTTTATCTTTTGGGGGTAGGTTA
>NW_021472550.1:0-321 GCF_001605985.2 Dendrobium catenatum | reverse complement strand
GCCCCGGCGAGCGTGTTACTGGTACACACGTGACGTTTAAGGATGCTGCGCGGGTTATTAAAATTGAACCCGATCCTTCTAAACAAATAATAGGAGTCGACAAGGTTCGATAAATATCATAAAATGCCCCCAAACCTGCATGGGCCCCGACGAGCATGTTATTGGTATACACGTGACGTCTAGGGATGCTGTGCGGGTTGATAAGTGAATTCTAGTTTGAACCCGATCCTTCTATACGGATAAATAGGAGTCGACAGGATTCGAACCTTCAGACAAATACACGATTGTGGGGACCAGTGTATTTATTTTATACATTCATAT
>NW_021472549.1:0-354 GCF_001605985.2 Dendrobium catenatum | reverse complement strand
GAACCCCGTAGTGCTTTTTCACTCATCTAAGTCTCTGGCCCAATCACTATCATTATATTTGACAAGCTTGAAATCATTTGATGATGAATAGAATAAGACAAAGTGTCACGACCCAACCCGACCGGGATGGATCCCGCTCGCATCGAGTCGTGATCCAAACTCAAATTGACTGAACTGATTCCAGGATCTGGTTTTGGAATTTATTTCAGAACTTTTTTCCAAACATACAGACAGAAACAGGCGCATAGAGCTACTATAAACATCAAGATACAGCGGAACAGATCATCTATCTTTTTCTTCCTCAAAAGAATCATATATAAATACAGCTCATGGCTTTTAGACAGAAAGAAAAAC
>NW_021472548.1:0-203 GCF_001605985.2 Dendrobium catenatum | reverse complement strand
ATATTCTAAATAAAATTTTAAAAATATCAAAAACATAAATGGGTAGCTCGTTTTGCAAAAAAATCCAAAGCATTAAAGCTTTTTTTTTTTGGGGAAAATGCAGTTGCCCTTTGCGTTTCCATAGAAGACGGATTTCGCTTAAAATTCAAACAGTAAATATTGAATAGAATAAATGCAGAGAGAGATGCAGAGAAACAGAAATT
>NW_021472547.1:0-298 GCF_001605985.2 Dendrobium catenatum | reverse complement strand
GAGAATAGAAAGTAGTACTAGCAATATTTCTATTAGACGGGGAGGCTGAGAAATGATGGATAGGACAACAAAGGTATAAATTTCAAGGTAAAATGAATGTGAAGATTACCTAGGTAGAGTTTAATACTACTTTTAGATATTAGTTTGTACCTCTATCAACATGATAGCAAATACAAGAGGCTTCTATTTTATTATTTTGTAGTAAGAAGCATGAGAAGTTTTATTGATTATAATAATCTCTAGGCTACTAAAAATTATATTTTGAGGTTGAATATAGTAAAAATTTTATGTATATGAT
>NW_021472546.1:0-225 GCF_001605985.2 Dendrobium catenatum | reverse complement strand
AATAAATACCTATAAATATTAAGTAAATAAAAATAACATTCTATTCAAATTGAACCCAATTTAAATCAAATCAAGTCAATTTGAGTTTGATGTTAATAAATAGACTCGATCGAATCAAATCGAACTGGCATCGACTCGAGTGGATCCAAATCGGGTTTGATTTGGACTCAATTTCGTTCAATTGGCTATTACAAATCATCAATTTGAATTTAACGACCCCGATCC
>NW_021472545.1:0-293 GCF_001605985.2 Dendrobium catenatum | reverse complement strand
TGGATCAGGTGGGGGGTTCGGCTAGTGTTGATGTTAGTTTACATGGTGATTGGCTGAATAATTCGTCAGAATGCGATTCTGATTCTGATTCCTATTATGATCCGGGAAATGAATTTAGTATGGTTTGTGATAGACCTATTTCTGGCACTTTGCGTGGAAAATTTTGGGGTAGAGGTGGTAGAAGAAGATGATTCGATTTTTTCAGTTGATTGGATTGCTTTTCGTTTCGATTGTTGGTTGCAGGGCAATGATGTGGCCGGGGCTCCTCTCCTTGTCGCCTCCTTGTGGCAACC
>NW_021472544.1:0-350 GCF_001605985.2 Dendrobium catenatum | reverse complement strand
TTTTATTACTAAAGAGCAGCTATAAGAAGCAATAAGAAAGTCGGCCCAAACGAAAACTTAGGCTTGGTTTGGGACGATTTTATTGTTTCTTAAAGTTTTTATATTAAAAAAATTACTTTAAAAAATAGTAAGAAGGTTGTTACAAACGAAATCTTAGACTTTATTTGAGAAAATTTTTTAAATGCTTTTTAAAGCAACTTTTTAATATAAAATTTTAAAAAAGTTGCAAAAAATAGTGGTTAAAAGTTATTCCAAATGTACCCTAATGGGACTGCTTTCTTACTATTTTTTAAATTAAAATTTTATTTTAAAAAATTAAAAGAATCGTGTAGAAAAATATTTTTAAATAA
>NW_021472543.1:0-208 GCF_001605985.2 Dendrobium catenatum | reverse complement strand
CTCTCTCTCTCTTTTGCACTCCCTTGCCCTTTCTCGCTATCACTCTCTCTCTCCCTCTCTCTCTATTGCACTCCCTTGCCCTTTCTCTCTCTCTCTCTCTCTCTCTCTCTCTCTCTCTCTCTCTCTCTCCCTCTCTATCTCTCCCTCTCTATCTCTCTCTCTCTCTCTCTATCCGTCTCTCTCACTCTCTCAATCTCTATCTTTCCCC
>NW_021472542.1:0-301 GCF_001605985.2 Dendrobium catenatum | reverse complement strand
TTGCGTGCGTGCGGCTGACGGAAGAGGCGGAGACGTTTGCCCGTTCTCCGCCTTGACCGGTCCCGCGTGGACCGACTGGACCGGTCTAACAGACTTCAATCTGCATGGAGGAGCTTGTTCTAGGATGTTGTTTCTCACTGGCATTAACTCTTAGTAGAATTTTTCTTGATGTATTTTTTGGGTTCATTGTTCAATTTGAACCAGCATGCGAAGAGCTTGTTTTGAAATTTCCAACCAAACTTAATTTATGGTGGTGGCAAACGCAAATAGGGATTAATGAGGGATATTATGACTTTGGCCA
>NW_021472541.1:0-286 GCF_001605985.2 Dendrobium catenatum | reverse complement strand
ACCCCCTTTTCTTTCACCCTTTGTCTCGCTGTTGCGACCTGGTCAGGCAGACATCGGGTCGTCCTCATTCACTGTTGCGAGCTGGTCAGGTGAATGTTGGACTTCTTTCTTTTGTTCCACTGTTGCGATTTTGGTCAGGTGGGCATTAGACCTTTTGGGAAGCTCTTTATTCGTTGTTGCGATCTCGTCAGATGAATATTGAGTTGTTCTCATTCGCTGTTGCGAATATGGTCAGGCGAATGTAGAACCCCCTCTCTTTCTTTACTCCTTGTTTTGCTGTTGCGAT
>NW_021472540.1:0-241 GCF_001605985.2 Dendrobium catenatum | reverse complement strand
ACTGTAGCTAGATGGAAACATAATCTAACAATGCCTTAAGTTTGGAGGCTCCATGCATTGTAGATTTGCTACAGTTTCAAATTTAAATTTAAACTTAAAATGGAAATAACTTACAATCCAACTGTCGGATGTTTGCGTTCTTGGTCTTGTTGGAAAGCTGAAGATGTCCTCTTCAACTTTGGTGAAGACCTCAAGAGCTGGATCTATCCGGATTGGAAGTTATTTGTGAATAACCTGATTC
>NW_021472539.1:0-250 GCF_001605985.2 Dendrobium catenatum | reverse complement strand
TCCCTTTTGTGGAGTACTTGAAGCGTGGTAAACTTCCAGATGATCGCTCTCTTGCCGCTCAGATTAGAAAGAGAGCTTTGTCCTTCTCCTATGTGAACGAAACCCTGTACCGACGCTCTTAAGACCAGATGTGGTTACGTTGCTTCAACAATGAGGAGGCTCGTAAGGTCATGGGTGAGGTACATGAGGGGCTTTGTGGTGCTCATCAGTCCAGACCTAAGATGAAGGTCAGAATTAAACGCCTGGGTTA
>NW_021472538.1:0-972 GCF_001605985.2 Dendrobium catenatum | reverse complement strand
ACAGCTGCTCAAAAAAACCACAGACCACCTGGAGCAAGCGATATCAACACAGACCTACATAACCCCGTCCCAACAACTATACCACCACCTGCAGACAAACAAACTCCCAGCCTCCACGAAACCCGCAAGCACAGCCCAGCAAAAAGAAACAAATAACAGCAAAAGATAACAACCACCACCACAACACCAGCTAATGATGTTTGATATAAGGTAACCCAGCACGGTCCAATCTAGCCAATCCTTTAACAACCATAGGAATATCATAGTCATTAAACTCACAGAAATCCAGCAAATTGCAACCTAATTTAGCCAGAGCATCAGCACAAGCGTTCCCCTCACGAAAAATATGAGTAAGCTTAAAATCAATGTAAGAAAGGTCCTGATTCAGCTGCCTAATCAAATAAAAATTCTTAGCATTAAACAACTTATTACTATTAATATAATGTAAAAAGAGCATAGCATCAACCTCAATCCAAACTCTGTTATAACCCAGCTTAATGCAGATATTGATACCATAGCTGAGCCCTTTTAACTCAAATAACCAGAAACAGGACCCGCAAACACCTTAAGCACCTGACCCACATACAAATTTGTGTCCGAATGTGCTGATTACTAAGTAGTCAGAATGCTGCTCAAAATTCGTATATCTATTTTGAAATTATTATAACATTAATTATCTTGGTATGTATTTTATTCATAAATAAATCTAAAAATTATGAGATCAATCAGACTACTTAGAGCTCAGAGCAGGTATTTAACATTATTTATTTATTTATTTAATTTTTAAATTTTTATACCACAAAGTTATCGTCAAAATTGTATGTGGCATTCCAGAAGGCTAGGAGTCAAATGTTGGTGCATAATTAAAAATAACCTAAGGAAGTATTCCTCCCATGATAAGCAAAAGTGAGACAATCATTTTATTAAGTGTCACTCAAAACACTGCCGTTGCCAGGTCCCAAGTCCTGGATG
>NW_021472537.1:0-893 GCF_001605985.2 Dendrobium catenatum | reverse complement strand
TAGTCACAAAAATCTCTTTCTCAACCTTTGAGTCCTTGTACCTTGGGAAAGATGGTGTTCTGAATTTTTGAAAGATCACCTGAATATACTTTGGAAAACAAGTATTTGTATCCTTTAGCTCAAGAGAAGATTTGTATTGATAATTTTAAATATTTATTCGGGGATCTCGGCATGCAGTGCAATGTCAACCCGAATAAATATTTAAAATGCCCCCCGTCTCACAGGGACATTCTAAAATTGAAAAAATTTAAATTTTTGAAAATTTTAATTCTTTATTTGAGGATCTCGGCGTGTAGCACGATGTCGACCCAAATGAATATTTAAAATGTCCCCTATCTCGTAGGGACATTTTTTATAGGCTTTGTATCTTTGAGATTTTAAATATTAATTCGAGAATCTCGGCACGTAGTGCGATGTCAATCCGAATAAATATTTAAAATGCCCCCAGTATGATAGGGATTTAAAAATGCATTCTTAATATACAAGATAATTTTAAAATATAGACATAAGCATGTACTGATAACTATGCCCATAAAATTTTGATCATCATAAGGTACACTAATCATAGAATTTTTATGCATGATACTTCTTTAAATGTCGGCCGTTGATAGTTGGCATAGGCATCTAACCGTTCAGATCAATCAACTGATAAGCTTCTCCTTGGTATACCTTCTCGATGACGAAGGGGACTTCCCAATTAGATACGAATTTACCATCGATTTTTCGGTGTAGGATGATTGGTCTTCTTAGCACCAGGACCAAATCCCCTTCTTGAAACATCCGAGGGCGCACCATCTGGTCAAAGGATTTTGTCATTCTTCCTCGGTAGATTTTCAGGTTTTGTTGAGCTTGTAATCTAACTTCATCGAGTGCATCGAGCTCCTCCATCCTTA
>NW_021472536.1:0-200 GCF_001605985.2 Dendrobium catenatum | reverse complement strand
GATGTGCGGGATAGACTAGAGCAGCATAGGGACATGCAGCAGGGGCGAGACCTCTTCCACAGTTTCTTTGCCCGTTCCCCCTTACTTCAAGAACTTTCTGAGGACTCGGACAGGTGGGTTACCAGTCTCAGGTTGCAGTACGGGGAGTACCACCAGTTGGAGAGTTTTGTGGCACAGATCGGTTGGGGCACTTGTGATGT
>NW_021472535.1:0-228 GCF_001605985.2 Dendrobium catenatum | reverse complement strand
AAAATAGAATTTGTTGATTTTAAAATAATTCAAAAAATGATGAAATTTTTAATTTTAAAAAAATTAGTAATGTGAAGAAAAATGATTAAAATGGGAAAATATATAAATAAAGAGAGAAATATTATAAATGAAAAAAAAAAAGTTTAAGATGGTCTAATAAAAATCAACAAAAAATAGATAATCTGATAAGAGACAGTGAAAAATAAATAAAAAAGTTTAAAATCATCT
>NW_021472534.1:0-359 GCF_001605985.2 Dendrobium catenatum | reverse complement strand
GTACTTCAGGAACTTGTCAATTCATAAGACAATCTTTTATATCATGGTCTAGTATGAAGAAAAATTCTATTGCACATTCCACTGCTAAAGCTGAGTACATTGCTCTTGGACGTTGTGTGACCCAAGTCCTTTGGTTGAAACAACAGGTATTGAATTTAAGATTACTTGTATGCACCATCTCAATCTTTTTTGACAACACTAGTGCCATAATCATCTCTAAGAATTCTATCCAACATTCAAGGACTAAGCACATTGACATTAGGCATCACCTCATTAGAAACCATGTGACTAAGGGAGATATTGAGTTACACCATGTGACTGATGAAAATCAACTGGCTGACATCTTTACTAAACCACTG
>NW_021472533.1:0-208 GCF_001605985.2 Dendrobium catenatum | reverse complement strand
AGCATCTGGCCAGCAGGGTGGAGCGCTTGTCCGAAACGATGCTGGAGGGCAATTTTATGAAGGGGTTAAAGGCCGAGGTGCGAGCAGCGGTGAAGGTCCTGATGCTCAGAGACCTAGGGGAGGCCATGAAGCTTGCACAGTTGGTCGAAAATCAAAAGAATCTGGAAAAATGAGCGAGGAGTAGTAGTAGTTCAGGAGGCACTTATAG
>NW_021472532.1:0-400 GCF_001605985.2 Dendrobium catenatum | reverse complement strand
AATTTTTCATTTTAAAATTATTTGAAATTATTAAAGTATTTTCAATATTATTTTAAAAATTATTTTAAAACTATCTTTCTAATTTTAAAATTGCATGTTTTCAATATAAAATTTAATTTTAAAACTATATACTTTAAATCTTTGAGTGCTTTGAGTGATCTTGAAATTTTTAAACATAGATAAAAATTTGATTTAATTAAATTTATGGGGAGTGGTGAATTATCAATGAATGGTTACTTTGTTAATTATTCTTTGATTAATATTTCAATTAGTTAAATTATATCTTGATTTGTATGCTTAGGATTCACACACTTGCATTTAGCCTAGGCTCTCCTAGATCTAGGATTTAAATGGTGTGATTGCATGACATTTATATGTCAAGGGCTAGTTAAACATCTAT
>NW_021472531.1:0-324 GCF_001605985.2 Dendrobium catenatum | reverse complement strand
AAGTGGGAATTGGAGAAACAAAGCCACCACCACTTATAAATTCAAACTCATTCGGTTCCTCAACTAAATTACGCAAAGAAGACAAAGAATCTTGCTCACAAGTTAACAAAACATCTTTATCAATATTACAGTTAATCAATAGAGGGTCGACTATTTTAAGAGAGGGAGCAGAAGCTACAGCCTCAGGCAGATTAACAACATCCTTTCCAACTAAAGGGGAATTAACATCTCCAATATCAGCCACTGGATGACTTAAAGCCTGAGAAGAAATCACAGCAAAGTCATCAACAATAACAGGGTTTCCACCCGAAAGAATAGGCTCCA
>NW_021472530.1:0-222 GCF_001605985.2 Dendrobium catenatum | reverse complement strand
AAGTCCACTACCTGCTGGCTCCTTTTTGCAGGCACCGTTGGAAAAACAGAAGTCAGCAATGAAAAGAAACCCAAGATTCAGTAGAAGAGAAAAAGAGAAAAAACAATGGAGAATTAAGAGAAACGATCCACTCACAAAACGTTGCAGAGATCATTGAGAAGCCTCTCTGAGTCCTCGAAGAAGAGGGTCACAACCTCGACTACGAAATCCGGGTTGCTCTCG
>NW_021472529.1:0-3544 GCF_001605985.2 Dendrobium catenatum | reverse complement strand
CCTGTGAGTGGGGACTCAAGGGAGTGTGGAAGGGGTTCCACATGGTTGCTCCGACAAGCTTGCACCTGAATACCGTCGGATTCAAAGTTTGTCTCTAGGGAAGTTCACGAAAGAGGAAGATCTCTTTGGTGTCAAAGGACCCTGCGACTCCGCCGCACCGGGGAAGGTGGAAGTGATTTTGTAAAGGCTTCTCCGCTTAGCTGTGGGGGCTAAAGGAGAGACACTTTTGTAGTGCAATACTTGGAGGGTGCCTTGGGCCAAGGAGAGACACTTTTGATTTTTGTTTTGATTTTGGTTTGAGTTTTATCTTTGGTGTTAAAGTTATTTAATTCACCTCTCTTTTTGTTAGCCTTGGGCCAGTTCATAAGGGATTAACATCCCTAACAAACTTTCTAGTGCCATCAGTGCACTTTAAAGTGGTATTTGAGCCATTTTCAAAAAATAAGTTTTTCAAAGCTTTTGAATTTCGATCCTTGGCGAATCGTAATGTTGCAGTAGGTTATTCAATCATCAGACTCCTTTATTTGAAAATATGTCATTTAATTTTTGAAAAACTTGCATGTCTATTTTCTTGCAATCGATTGATTTTTGCATGTGGCATATGATTTTAACTGGTTATTCATCACCATCATGTATTATTATTGGAGTTAAAACTAATATTCTTTTTAATCAATGGAATAGAGAAGAATAAGTAAATGCTCAATTGAATGCAAAATATTTAAACTACTTTTTATGTGCTTTAAATTCTGAAGATTTTTGTTAGTATTCACGTGCACTACTGGTAAGGAAGTTTGGGATAAACTACACACCATATACGAAGGCACTAGTGAAATCAAGCAATCTAAGTTGAATTTGTTAATGCCTGATTTTAAACTATTTTTGATGAAACCTTATGAGATGATCTTAGACATGTACGCTAGGTTCATTCAAATTGTAACATTATTGCATGCCATAGGAAAAGAGTTTTCAAATTTTGAAAAAGACAATAAAATTCTTTATTATTTACTTGAAAAATTTGATGTCAAAGTTGTTGCTATTTGTGAATCAAAAGATTTGAATGATTATTCTATTGATAATTTGATTGGCTCACTCATTGCCTACGAGCAAGGTTTGTGTCAAAGACTTTTGGAAGCAGGTGAAACGATTGTTCTAAAAACTGAAGATACGAAAAAAGATTGCTCAGTTGGTGATGAATGCAATGACTTATGAAGCAAATCACAAAGCTCATCAAAGTATAAGTGAAAGTGGAAAAAAGGTAAAAGTGGTAAGGATGTCCATATTTCTTCTGACGTTAATTGCTTTTGATGCAAGAAGCCTGGATATATGAAAAATCAGTGCCCTAATTTAATAATTCTTCCTATGAAAGAAAAGGGTAAGGTGAAGCAAAATTTAAACTGGGGAAATAATTTAAGGCAAAAAATCTCATGGGCAGATGTTGTTTCTGAAGCATCGGACCAGGAGAGAGATAATGCTTAAAAGCGTTTCATGTTTTTGTGTTGTGTTTTTGTTTTTATGTTTTTCATTTTTTTTGTTTATTCTTTGAAATTTTTGTTTTCGTGAAAGTTTTTCTCTGATCAACATACACATTCACTTTTCTAAAAATGAAAAATCTACTTTCTGTTTTTTCTTGAAATTTTTGGTAAGTTGTGTTTGACTTCTCTAAAATAATCAAAGGAAGGAAACACATGCTTTTAATTCCCAATCTCTATTTCCTACAAGAGGTTATTCTACTTTTGATTTAAAATCTTTATCATGTTTTAAATTGGATTTTGAAACTGATTTTTTTTAATCTCCCTATATTTTTTCTATCGTAGAGGAATCTTTTGCAAGATTATTGAATGCACCTTAAAATTTTCTTAATAGAATTGTTCATGTTATTAATAATTTAGGTTTACTTTAGTTTTGAAAATATAAGAAAGAAAGCATATTTTTTGAGTAAAAAGTGGCCAATGATGCCAAACCAAAAGATGTGCAATGACGCCAAATTGAAAAAAACAATACACAAAGTGTATTAAAATCAAAAGATGTTCAAAGAGACATTCAAGTGATAAAGGGCATAAAATGAGCACACAAAAAAATATGCTTATTTTTTTATACTACTAAAAGCCTAAGAAAATCCTTGATATGTTCAAAACTTGTGCTTGAAAATCTTGATTCCTTATTCAGCAATTTGTGCATTTCTTCTTTTAGATATATTTTAAGAAAGGAGTTTTGAAATATTATTATTTCTTTTTTCCATTTATTTCTTGATTTGAATATTGGATTAAAACGTTTTTGAGCCTTTAAAAGAACTTGAGTTGGGATTATCAAACTCTGAATTTTTATCCTTTTCTAGGCTAAGCGTTGTCAATAAAATTCTACTAAGTTTTTGATTAAAACCAAGAGGTAACTTTCTCATTTAAAGATTATTTGTTTTTCACTAGATCAGGGAACGTTTTTATCTTTTGTTTGTTTTGTTTTCTGTTTGTGCCTCCTCCCTTTTTGATAATGTCAAAGGGGGAGAACGTACTATTGAATTTGTATCATTTTTTTTCTTTTTCAAAAATTTAAAACAACAAACATATTTTTATCTCCCCTACTTTTTAAAGTGTTATTCTAGTAAGGGGGAGATTAGGAGAAAATTTTTCTTTTTGCAAATTCAAATTGAAATGTTTGCCATCATAAAAAAGGGAGAGATTGTTGCAGATCTAGGGCTTATGATTTTGATGATAGCAAACATTTTTTTTCTCTACGACTGTCTTATCTACTGACATTTTAGGTTCACACGATCGGACAGCAATTTGGAACCAGCTCAAGATTAGGTAGATTAGATCTGAGTCAGTTTGTACCCTTTTTCCTTTCTTGAGTCTATTGTATTTGGTGTAGCTCCTGATGCTTTGTAACTTGGAAAATTTTTGACTGTTTCTTAGAGTTTGCTATTTTTGGTAACATCATCCGGGAAGATTTTATATCGTCCTAGACGATCAGTTCAAAAGCAGAAACCCTAATTAGGGCATCCTCATTAAATCAACCGTCATTATGCAAAACAAATCATCTTGAATGATTTTATATTGGACAGGATGATAGGCTCAATTCAGAAAGAATCTTCGGCCAGATCTATTAAAAAATAACCTATTTTTGGACATCATCCAGGTAGATCGTCCATGACTATAAAATATCGTCAAGGACAATCCAGGTCAATTTTTCCAAAATTTCTCTGGAATTTAAGGAAAGCAATTATGACTCGATTTCACGGTCAAATCGTTCGGGACGATAGCAAAATCGTCCAGGATGATATGCTGGACGATTGGACATCAGATAGCTATTTTTCTGGGCGATGTTCAGGACGATATTCCATTATTTATACTGATCGTCTAGGACAATATATTATCATCCTGGATGATATGAATAAATTTCTTATGATCGTCTAAAATCATTCTGGTTGATTGGGCTTAAATTGTACTGATTGTATAGGACGATATTAGTATCATCCTGGATGATAATGTCGGCAACTTATATTAATGAGTATGTTTTGAGATCTTCTATTTAAGCTATGACATGACAC
>NW_021472528.1:0-680 GCF_001605985.2 Dendrobium catenatum | reverse complement strand
TGGAGTCAGACGCGCTACCATTGCGCCACGGATCCTCATGTTAAAGTTTCTAATATTTTGTTATAAATACCGTAAATATGATGCTGCTCCTATAGTTCACAATACACTATTACTATTATTAGCCTATTACTTAGTTTCTAAGATATTTTTTAAAGAAAAAAAAATTATAACCAAATATACTAAATGTGTTAATTATGAAAACTGATGTTCCACATTCCAAAATAATAATAATAATAGAAGTATTTATAACAGTTTCTAAGAAACATATACTAACAATGACATTACCAGTACTACAAACATCAAGCTATATATTTGACATTTTTTCAAACAATTACCATATTTATTTTTAGCTATAACTTTTTATTGGTTTATGTATATACCACTAAATTCATTCGTTCATTTATGTCTAATATTACCAAATGTAGAATATAGATGGATTTTGAAGGACTCCCATGATCTTTTAACTACCTTGATACGTCACTGAAAATTGCGTTGATCGGGAACTAATCTCAAGACATATCCAAGTTAGAAACTTGTTAAATTAAGTATTGTCGGACTACAATCCAGCCGTTGATCGCCACCGAACTTCCATCTACCGTTAACCATCACTGGACTTCAACCTAACCGTTGTCGGACTTCCACCCGACTCTCTAAACTATTATAATTACACCGTCTCTAAG
>NW_021472527.1:0-223 GCF_001605985.2 Dendrobium catenatum | reverse complement strand
TTTAATACTTAAAATTTTAATACTACATATATACCACTATAGTTCATTTTCATATAAAATATGAATGGTATAAATGAAATATATAAGTGGTAGGAAGAAAATATGAGTGGTATATTTGATATTAAAATAATATAGCGTGATATATATGTAATATTAATAGATATGTAAGTAGGATGATATAAAGCGATATTTATGTAAATTTTCCTTATTTTTATCCAGAAGC
>NW_021472526.1:0-221 GCF_001605985.2 Dendrobium catenatum | reverse complement strand
TTGGGCTCATTTTATGCCTCTTGACAATTGATTGGCGTACTGCGCATCTTTTGATACACTTGTGTATTCAACATTTTCAAATTGGCGTCTTTGCGCATCTTTTATTTTTGGCATCTTTAGCCAATTTTTTTTTTCTTATGCTACCTTTCTTAAATCTTAAAAATAAAAGTAAACCCATCTTAGCGATAGAACGATTCTCTTGATTAAGAAGATTATGAGTT
>NW_021472525.1:0-233 GCF_001605985.2 Dendrobium catenatum | reverse complement strand
GTGTTTGTCTCTATGCTAAATTTTAAGCTGATCCTAAAGAATTCCAACTAATTATAGTTAAGAGATTCCTTAAATATTTCTTTGGGACTCAAAACATAAAAATCTAGTATCCTAGGCACAACCCTTCTTTTGAGATTATTAGATATTATGATTCAAATTTTATAGGATGTAGGGTGGATAGAAATAGCACTTCTGGTACTTATCAATTCATAGGATAGTCCTTAGTCTCCTAG
>NW_021472524.1:0-404 GCF_001605985.2 Dendrobium catenatum | reverse complement strand
GAAGGAGATTCTGATTTCTGTTAGTAGCAATCGATGACAGGACCAACACATCAATCGAATACTACTCAATTTCTTACAAATACTCCAATGCTTTCTCATTAAATGAGATATAATTGTCAAAAAAGAATAGTGATTATGTATACATCGAATATGTCACCTACAAGCAAAATACCAATTGACTACGACAAGTACAAGCTCATACGACCTAAGGCAGGAGATTAGTTAGTGCACTATGACCCACCTACGAAAATATACAACTAGTGCACGACAGTCTACCTGTACGAAGCAGCGAACCATTAAATTCAGAAGCTGCTACGCCACGCCACCGGATCTGCAACCTCCTTACAAACAGACAAAAGGAGTCTACTCCAAGAATACTCCCGCACGTGCACAATAGTTTGTAT
>NW_021472523.1:0-283 GCF_001605985.2 Dendrobium catenatum | reverse complement strand
ATACTTGCAACATAACAACAACAAATAAATGAATAAAACAAATGGCAAGTTAACAAAATCCACTGTTTAATAATTAGATCTTTCACCTTGGGATCCCTCACTCACACTCTTGGTAGTGATTGGCTTAGAGAAAGAATGTTGCATGCAAACTTAGAGATGCCACTAGAAGTCGCGATGCCGAGGGTGTTTGTCGTCGGGGAAGGAGTCGGAGTTGGAGGAACGAGTAGATGTCCGGTGATCTTCCAGTCTCCCGTAGGTCGTTGTTCGTCAATGATGTCCGCTA
>NW_021472522.1:0-300 GCF_001605985.2 Dendrobium catenatum | reverse complement strand
TATATCTCTCCAAAGAAAGAAAATATCCATCATTTTCTATCATTTGAGAATGATGATAATGATCGTTGTATTTTCCCAAAAATTAATTAATTAAAGATTTTGAAAATTTCAATTTTAAAAAATGAAATCTGGGTTTCCAAATCTCCTACGAGCGCAAGCCCTCATAGTTAATTACATCGTAGGGAAATTAGAGATTTTCCTACGAACACTCTCGATTAAAATAGCGATAAAAATTTTATTTAAGACTTTCAAAGATCGATATTAAAGGAGAGAAATGGTAGGAATTTTCAAATGGGATTG
>NW_021472521.1:0-490 GCF_001605985.2 Dendrobium catenatum | reverse complement strand
ATTGTGAATATCGTCCAGGCCGATCCAACATCGTCCTGGCCGATTACCAAAAATTACAGAATACCTTAATTGTTTATGGAGGCAATTTCTTTCTGTTTTGAGCTTATCGTCCTGGCCGATACATGAATCATCCAGGTCGATTGGATAATGACGGCTGCCTTAATTAAGAACTCCTGATTAAATTTTCTGTTTTAAGCCCGATCGTCCTGGACGATGTAAAATATCATCCTGGCCGATTTGAGTAAAAACAGAAATTCTAAATTTCTCAAGTGTGTGTGTGTAGGGTTACTTAGCATTAGTCACACCAAAGATTACAATTGTCTCAAGAGGGGAAAGATAAAATTACAGACTGATTCAACCCTAATCTACCCCATCAATTGACTCAAGAGGGGAAAGATAAAATTACAGACTGATTCAACCCTAATCTACCCCATCTTGAGCTGGCTCCATTTTTCTGTCCGATCTTTGATTCTTGAAAAGTCAGTAGTAA
>NW_021472520.1:0-278 GCF_001605985.2 Dendrobium catenatum | reverse complement strand
CTGATTATAACTAAGTATAAGTTCATTTTAAAATGCCCTATACTTGTCAGGTAATCATTATGAGTTTTGATTAATTAGCATTAGTGATAATTAGTTATTATTATTCCTAACTAAATCTAGATTAATTATTTTTAATAGAAATTTGTTATCATTAATCCTAAATAATCATTATCTGTTTTGATTAAATAGAATTAATAATAAACAAATTTTATTAATCTTAATTAACTCTAAATGAGTTACTTTTTAATAATGAATAGTTATAAATTAATCTTAATTAA
>NW_021472519.1:0-335 GCF_001605985.2 Dendrobium catenatum | reverse complement strand
CTGGACGAAATTTTTACAGAGGACCGATCGTCCTAGATAATTCTTTACTTCGTCTAGACGAAAATTTTCCAGAGGACCAATCGCCATGCACGATAATTTAATTTCGTCGGGACGAAAATTTTCCAGAGACCCGATCGTCCTGGATGATTTTTAATTTCGTCTAGACGAAATATTTCCAGAGAACCAGTCGCCACGGACGATACTGTAATTTCGTCTGGACGAAAATTTTCCAGCGAACCAATCGTCTTGTACGATATTTTATTTTATCTTGGACGAATAGGACTTAGAAAACTTTTTTGAGCAAATTCCTATTCGTTCCAAATGCTCTATAGGAG
>NW_021472518.1:0-289 GCF_001605985.2 Dendrobium catenatum | reverse complement strand
AAAATTAATTTATGATCATTATAAAGATTTTAGGCTAATTTTTAATGACAATTTATTAAATCAACTTAATACCATCGATTATAAGATCTGGAAAGAGGCAGGAAAACATCAATTTGGCGGTGTTTGTGCTAATGAGGGAAAATTATTACGTCCGGTGTCCGGATTCGTCCGAACATCAATTCAAATGCACCACGTCACCCAGATACACCCGAGGCCCAGTGTATCCGGGTGATGTGGCGTGTCTGGATTGGTGTCCGGACAGTCCGGTGATCGGACGTAATAATTCGCC
>NW_021472517.1:0-265 GCF_001605985.2 Dendrobium catenatum | reverse complement strand
ACAGATAAGCTAAAAGAAATAAAAAATTTGCTTGAAAGGATTACCTGTGTCGGACCCATGCTGAAATCCTGACCGAATCCTGTGCAAATTGCCGCAGCTACAGTACCCATACCCTGCAAACGGCGTCGAAGCAGAGCCGACCACGCGCGATTTCACATCGATAGCGCCTCTTCCTTCTTCTTTAAAATGCGAACGAAGGCTCCACTATCGGGGTTCCACACGCGAAAGCCCTCTCCCACGGCTTCCATTCGCACTCCAGCTTCGA
>NW_021472516.1:0-1384 GCF_001605985.2 Dendrobium catenatum | reverse complement strand
GTGGATAACCTTTTACAGAAGAAAGGTTTCATTTTAGTGTCCAAATGTTTATGTTGTTCTAATGTTGAAGATATTAATCATATTTTTATTAATGGTCAGATTGTGAAGAAAGTGTGATTTTATTTTAATCAAATGACTAGTAAAAATGTGGTTTCTACTCCTGATAACTTGTTTTCTATGGTGGATAGTTGGTTCATTCCTAAGAAAGGCCACATTTTCAACCTTATTCTGATTCTTATTTTATGGTATATTTGGAAAGCTCGTAATGAGGCTAAACATGACAATATTAAGATGGATGCGATTCGTATTATTGATAATGTCAAAAGAAAAATTACGCATCTTTATACCTGTAAGGTTATTAACTGTAAAGCTTTTTCTAAATGTTGGAATATTGGTGTGAATTTGGGTATCTAGCTGGAGTTAGATAATTCTATTTATATTGATTCTGTTGTTTACTGGATTAAGCCTCAGTACCCTTATGTGAAATTAAACACAGATGGGTTGGTTGGTTTGTTGAATGCTGGTGCGGGGGGCTTATACGTGACTCTCATGGGGACTTTTTAGCTGCTTTCGCTACGCCCGTGTAGCAGCTGGATGTTTTCTGGGCTGAACTTAATGCTCTGTTTCTTGGTCTCCAGCTTTGTTTAAAATGGGGCTTTTGTTCTGTTTGGATCGAAGTGGATTCTAAGCTTATTCTAACTAGTATTACTGAGAATTATAATGGTAATGCTCAGAATTTCTATATTATGAGAAATATTAGGAACTTATTGAATTTGATGAATTTTAAGATCTCTCATATCTTTAGCGAAGGTAATGTATGTGCTGATTGGTTAGCTAATAAGGGTTCTCACCTTGTGGGTTATGAGGAAATTGATATTTCTAATTTAGATCTCTCTTTCAAAGGTATGCTGTTAGTGGATAAAGCTTTTGCCTTATATTAGACATGGGTGATTGTGGTTGTTTTTGGGTTATGGTTGTTCTGTTTGCTCTTTATTCTATATTTTCTGTCACTGCTTTGTTCGTGGTGGTTTTTGGCGACAGAACTGTTGTTTTTGGGTTCTGTTTGAGTTTGTTCTTTAGTTGCTGGGTGGTTGGGGGTTCTTGGGAAGGAGGTTTTTTTTGTTATGTTCAGTTGTGGATGCCTGGGAGGGTTGGTAAGAAGGTGTTTTTTTATTTGATGCTTTGGTATGGGACTGTTGGTGCTTGTTTGAAGTTTGTGGGCATTTGCTGTTTGTATTACAATGGGATGACTGGCTTGTTGGGTTGGCGGAAAGGTGATTATTTTCTTTGTTCTGTTTTTGGTAATTATGTGCATTTGATATTTTTATTGAGGATGATCTGCAGGTATTTCAACAATTGGATATGCTTAGTTTACAAGGTATGC
>NW_021472515.1:0-239 GCF_001605985.2 Dendrobium catenatum | reverse complement strand
AGTGGCACCCCGGGTGGTTTCTGCACCTCCTCCTCTATAGATGATATAGTGTGGCACGTGTACTAACGTGACCAAACTTCATCTAGTAGAGTGGATGGGTCACAACCCTGAACTAGGGGCCTATGGTTTATTGCAGGTGATTGCTTAGTTCTTTCTTGATTGATTCTCTCTGTATAGTAGTCAAGAAGGTGATTGGAGAGCATGCTCTCATTTTCACAACCTCCCTCCTTTGAGTAACA
>NW_021472514.1:0-267 GCF_001605985.2 Dendrobium catenatum | reverse complement strand
TTTTAATGATTTGAATCCAAACAAGTCCTAAACTCCTTGAAATTAACTCCAAATATCAGAAATGATCTAAGGAGAGATCAACAAGTTTTAAGAAATTTTTGGAATTTTTAATTATTTTTATTTAATTAATTTAAATAAACATTAATTTTCACTTAAAATTAAATTAAGGTTAAGTTAGATGTAAAATTAAAGGATTTCAATTTTCACTAATTAAGAGCTGAATCATGGTTAGTTAGAGGAATTATATGTAATTTTTTTATTACAATT
>NW_021472513.1:0-488 GCF_001605985.2 Dendrobium catenatum | reverse complement strand
AAACTTGATCTTTTTACTTGCTTTTGCTTTTGTTTTTGTTATTAGTTTTTAGTGTGTTTTATTTTTCTTTTATTTCTTTCTCTTAGTATTCAAAATCATCACTGAAAGGATATTATATTTCTTCTCCTTGCTTTTGAAAATTTGTAGTCAATATGGTTTTCATCTCCTAATCTTTTAGATGATAAAAATATTTTGTGATTGTGTCTCTTTCTCTAACCTACTTTTAGTGGCATAGTTTTCTTTTCTAATAAAAAATCTATCTTAAATTAAAAATTGTTTATGAATTTGAGATCTTTTCTTAAGCTTACTTAAGCAAATCTATCTTGTATTTATAATGTTTAAAGTCTTTTTGTCACATCAAGATCCCTCGTTACTCTTGTCTTTGATTATTAATTCGGCTTGTGGAAATTCTTCCTTATGTTAGAGAGAGAGAGCTCCTATTCTCTAATATATGAGAAGATATATTCACAACTAAGTTTTTTTTAAGA
>NW_021472512.1:0-278 GCF_001605985.2 Dendrobium catenatum | reverse complement strand
ACATATAGACATTAGACACCATTTCATTAGAGATCACGTTGCAAAGGGAGATATAGAATTGCATCATATCGCTACAGGAGATCAACTAGCTGACATATTCACAAAACCTCTAGCTTTCGACACCTTTAGCACCTTGAGAACTAGATTAGGTGTCATAGATATAACTGCATTAAAAAAAACTAAAAAACTAAAAAAAAACAAAAAAAAATTTAAATAGGGCTGCTCCTGATCATCACACACTAACCACACAACAACTCTGACCTTGACTGTTTATCGTA
>NW_021472511.1:0-1390 GCF_001605985.2 Dendrobium catenatum | reverse complement strand
AGGGAAGAAGAAGTGGAACAATGCTTGGAGAAACCCCGGCCCTTGTGAATCCCCTCACAAGCTCCCCCTCATATGATTCTCTCTCTCTCTCTCTCCTTTAGATTTTTTCAAGTCAAGACAGCAGCCAAGGATTGTCAAAAAAATGTTGAACAAGAGCTCTTAAATAGAAGAGCTTTAAAGGATCTCATTAATTGCAAGTTGCCAACTATATCGTCCAGGACGATATGGAAATCGTCCAGGACGATATGGAAATTGTCCTGGCTGATCAGTACAAATCTCAGAAGATCGGCCTGAGCATCGCCTTGAATGCAAACTGGACGATTGAAAATTGGCTTGATCGTCCAGGACGATCTCACGATCGTCCCAACCGATCAGTTCAAATCAGAGGAAAATCGTCCAGAGCATCGCCCTGAATTCAAGCTGTTCGATCCAGATCGTCCAGGAGCAACTAAGGGTTTTTGAATAGATCGTCCAGAGCATTGCCCTGAATTCAAGCTGTCTGATCGTATCAATCATCCTTAATTACCTCATTGATTGTCTGATCAATTAAGGAATAATTGTGAATATCGTCCAGGCCGATCTAAGATCGTCCTGACCGATTACCAAAAATATAAAATACCTTAATTGTATATGGCAATAATTTCTTTCTATTTTGAGCCTATCGAGCTGGCCGATACAAGTATCGTCCAGGCTGATTGGCTAATGACGGCTGCCTTAATTAAGAACCCCTAATTAGATTTTCTGTTTTAAGCTCGATCGTCAAGGACGTTGTAAATATCGTCCTGACTGATATGAGTAAAAATAAAAATTCTAAGTCTCTCAAGTGTGTGTGTGTAGGGTTACTTTGCATCAGTCACACCAAAGATTACAATTGACTCAAGCAGGGAAAATTAAAATTACACACTAACTCAACCCTAATCTACCCATTCTTGAGCTGGCTCCGTTTTTCCGTCCGATCTTTGATTCTGAAAAGTCAGTAGTAAAAGACAGTCCAAGACAAGTAAGAGTGTTTGCCAATCATCAAAACATAGTTCATGGACATAAACTTGCAACAAGAAAAAGCTACTGGTGTAGAAGTCTATGACAATGGAGGAAGAAATGACGATGGTCCCGTGGGATTTGGCCGAAGAAGCTACTGGAGCTGAAGATGAAAAGCTTTCAAAATTGCGAGGGAGGAAGAAACAACAATGGTCCCGCGACAATGGAGGAAGAAATGACTATGGGTTCTCGCGGGTTCTCCCTCTCGCCTACGTGAATTCCTTTTTCATTGGATTTGAACGGATTTACTTTACGCATAAAATGATCTATAGTTGAGAATTTTGAATGCATTAAAATTTTAATTTACTTTATATTATGCCCAACCAAACATTAAAAAGTAAAAAAGCACTAA
>NW_021472510.1:0-289 GCF_001605985.2 Dendrobium catenatum | reverse complement strand
TGAAAAGAATTTTTTAAAATACCAATTCACCCCCCCTCCCTCTTGGTTAGCTTGGGCCAGTTCTATAAGGCTTAACATCCCTAACAAACTTTTAAGTGGTATCAGAGTGGGATTCAAAAACTAAGTTTGAAAACTTTTTGAATTTGATCCATGGCTAACATTGGGAATAAAAACACTACTGAAGGTTATTCAATTACACGACCTCCATTGTTTGACAAATTACCTTTTGATTTCTGGAAAACCCGCATGTAAATATTTTTACAATCTACTGATTATCGCATGTGGATGC
>NW_021472509.1:0-233 GCF_001605985.2 Dendrobium catenatum | reverse complement strand
ATTCCACTCTCAATTGGACTTTGAAAAGGAATGGGTTTAGGTGGAAGAGAAGACTCTGGCTCGTCAACAACTTGCTTCCCTTTATCTTCAGAAGAAGTATGAGGTGGTAGTACTTTGCCACTACGAAGCTTGATTTGCACTATCTCTTCAGAAGAAGTGACAGGCGGGTTATCTTCTTCGACCTCAACTAATTCTAATTTCATTTCCGTTAAATTTTCAGAATCAGACATCTC
>NW_021472508.1:0-420 GCF_001605985.2 Dendrobium catenatum | reverse complement strand
TTCTGTCTGCTTTCATAAGTGTTGCAGATCCGGTGGCATTGAGTTGTAGATCGTAGACGCCTTCTGTCTGCTTTCATAAGTGTTGCAGATCCGGTGGCATTAAGTTGTAGATCGTAGACGCCTTCTATCTGCTTTCATAAGTGTTGCAGATCCGGTGGCGTTGGATTTTGATATTGACTCCCCCTTTCTCAATCACCAGGGAAGGATTTTCTGGACTTTGGAGTCGATGACTACTGATTTGAGGAGAACTCCTTTTTAGGATATTCAGTGTAGCAGACCTGTTATTTCCGATATTTTTGGATACCAGAGCTGTTTTCTCCCTAAGAATGGGATAAGGAAGAAACTTTGGAACACCAGGAAGTTTGGTTCTAATTTGTTCAAACATTTTCCTCCCTTCTGCTAGGGGGTGTCCTTTTTCGT
>NW_021472507.1:0-318 GCF_001605985.2 Dendrobium catenatum | reverse complement strand
CACACTCTTTGAGGTCAAATAGGAGGTTTGACCAATTCCAAAAAAAGGATTTAAGGGCTTTGTTGACTTGGTTTGACAAGTCAATAAAGTCAAAGCTGGTGATGTGGCATTTGGGGAGGTAAGAGGTCATTTGGGATAGTTTGGTCGAGGATCAAAGGTCAAAAGTCAAGGGTAGGGAAAATAGGAACTAATGCCACCAAGGATTAAGCGTTGACTTGGTCAACTCAAGTTGAGTTGAACTCAAAATATGTTTAGAAATATTCAAGACATTGAATGGAATTATTTCCAAGGGTTTGAGGATATTGATATGGTTAAATG
>NW_021472506.1:0-243 GCF_001605985.2 Dendrobium catenatum | reverse complement strand
ATTCTAAAGGTTCAATGGACTCTTTGTTCATAAAACTTGATGTAAAAAACTTCTGATTGAAGAGAAGTCATGTCTAATGTGAAGAGCTTTTGCGTGAGAGGGACTTTTATTAAGGCACACGGGAGGTTTGCTTTAGTTGTTGATTAGGTAGTTACAATGTTGATGTAGAAACAACCAAGTGGTTAGCTCTCACTCAAGGGCTTGTTCATTTGATTGATCTCCCTCGGTTTATGCTCCCTAACG
>NW_021472505.1:0-286 GCF_001605985.2 Dendrobium catenatum | reverse complement strand
TTGCAAATATTGTAAAGTTATTCCGAGTGAAAATTTACGTATCCAACATCGATTATTAGTTTTGGACTTTAACATAAATATGCATAAAATAAAAAATAAAGTAAAACGTTTTTCTATGATTAGATGGGGACATTTAAAGAATATTAACAAAAATATTTTTGAGAGTAAGATTTTAGATTTTAAGATTTTGTCTGTGCATGAGGATGCTAATGTTATGTGTAAAAAGTGGCTAATGATATTAAGAATATTACACAACTCTCCTTGGCCTATTGGTTGAGAGCTTAGG
>NW_021472504.1:0-313 GCF_001605985.2 Dendrobium catenatum | reverse complement strand
AGCCGCGAGCTCCTATTGTAGCTTCCGATCAAACAGGGAAGGGAACGTCGGAGGAGGAGTCGGACGGCAGGGAGTTCGGCACAGGTAAGAGTATCGATCTCTCTCTCTCTCTCTCTCTCTCTCTCTCTCTCTCTCTCTCTCTCTCTCTCTCTCTGTTTGGGTCGAAGGAGGTGTGGAGGTCGGGTAGAGGAAGCTCGGACGGGAAGAAGCAGAGCAGCGAGAGAGCTAGGGGAGAAGAGTCGTGTGTGTGTAGGTAGCGGGATGAGCTCGGCTTCATTTTATAGAGGCGAACGGGGCTCGATCGAGGAGATGA
>NW_021472503.1:0-651 GCF_001605985.2 Dendrobium catenatum | reverse complement strand
CAATAGACCTGTTATCCAAGTGAATTGCCCATTCTACAGGAGGCCTACAAACTCGTTGAGATAGATGCTCAAATGCCTAGAATACTCTATATAAGTTTTATATATCCACTCCACAAAGAGTTAGGGTTAAAATGTTAGTTTAAGGTTTTGGGTGATCTGAGGAGGAAGACACAATCATGATTCTTTATCCCTTTCTATTTATACTGTATGGCTATGATTAAATCATATTAAAGCTAGATTGACACTTCTTAAACCTAAGCATTGAATTAAGTGATCTAAACCACCCATTAAATACAAGGTAGAATATGAAGATGATGCAATTAAGCTGATGTTGTTATGGGTGCAACAACTATCATTTACACACCCATCTCGCCATATGGAAAGGGCTCAGCACATTAGTGTTGCCAATTGAAAAGGATTTAAACAATTTATTAAATTGATTATTTCTCATAAAACTTTAAAAATTATACTAAATCCAATGTTTATTTTTTTTTGTTTTGAATAATACTGCTCTATGGATTTAGGGTTGAGAGCTCTGTTTGATAAAAATAAATCAGGTCACATTAATGAGTAGTTTGAAAGTAATATTAATAATATCCATAACTTTTTTTGTTAAAAATTTTTTTAGGGAGACCCTCAAAGGGGCCTACA
>NW_021472502.1:0-365 GCF_001605985.2 Dendrobium catenatum | reverse complement strand
ATCTTATACTATTCTATTTATATATTTAACACTTAAAAACTTTAATATTACATACATATCACTCTTAGTTTATTTTCATATCAAATATGAGTGATAGAAATGAAATATATGAGTGATTGGAAAGAAATATGAGTGGTATATTTGATATTAAAATAATATAGGGTGGTATGCATATAATATTAAAATTTTGGGTGTTAGATATGTAAATAGAATGTTATAAAGTGGTATGTATGTATATTAAATGGTGCTTTGTTTCCAGCACATTCGATCTAAGTACAAGGTAATTTATATTAAATGGTGCTTTGATTGGATTAATTTAGGGATAAAGTATTTGGATTGTGGAAATATAAAATGATGTAAAGTAT
>NW_021472501.1:0-427 GCF_001605985.2 Dendrobium catenatum | reverse complement strand
CAATCCCGGCCGTCCAAGCTCCTGAAGGGTGGTCGAATACCCCCGAGCTCGCCAGACCTCACGAGGCATTGGCATTCGCTCTCGCTCGATCCCCAAAGCTCCTTCGAACTCTCAGAAGCTTCCTTCGAGCCCAGAGATGATTAGGATAACCCTGCAGGTGAGTCTAGATTCTTGATTTGATATAAATGTAATTTGTATAATTTTCAAGTGTTGTAAAAGTTAAGTTTGAGTTGGGATACATAGGTCCAAAGCTTGGATTTCAAAGAGGAAAGGGTACCCTTTTGGGGACTATTCCATTTCCATTTGGAAATCCAAATTTGGATCACACTTGTTTTATACCCAGAGAGGAAAGAGTGGCCTTCCCCTTTAAAGGGAAGTGCCCTCTTATCAATTTGGGTAGTTTGCTACGAAGAACCCAAGGAGTTTG
>NW_021472500.1:0-236 GCF_001605985.2 Dendrobium catenatum | reverse complement strand
AGGTATTCCCTACCTTGGTTTCCAATTAATCTGTCTATTAGGTGTAAGCCTTATATCAACATCCTATAGACGTAAGGTTGGGTGATGCCCTCCCTTACATTCTTGAAATCCCTTTTAAATTTCCATTCGGTCAACGCCAATGTGTGCAGCAGAAGTTTCTTCTACTACACACATTGGGGGTCCATTTGTTGACCTCATATTTGTATGAGGTCACTGAGACCCATCCAGACTCCAGA
>NW_021472499.1:0-543 GCF_001605985.2 Dendrobium catenatum | reverse complement strand
ATTCCCATAAAAAAAAGGTCTAAACCGACTAAACGTTCATATTGATCCTATATCTCCCCATCGTTCCGAGCGCTGCTCTGTTAATATTGACAAAAGTCCTGCGGCGTCACCGCTGTTCAATGCATCGTCCGCCGCCACAGTCGTGGCCGTATGGTATACCCGCCGGGGGTTCCGGTGGCGGCGGCTATATTTATACCGCTCAGTTCCTTCAAAGCGTTAATCTCCAATTCCCCGCCAACGTCCAATACTCTCAGCAGCCTACGAACTTTCCTCAAGCTGTCTATCAAAACCCTAGGGTTGTCCAGCAGCAGAATGCCTCCTTCGGGAACCGTGGTTTTCCGGCCGCAAGGCCTTTCTCGATGCCTCACGTGTCGCTGGAGGCGGTCGACAGCGAGGCTGCGAGAGTGCACAAGGACCTTGTTGCCGCCGGAGAGAACGTATCAGTTTGGAGGGTTTCTCAGAGTGTACTCGTTAAGTTGAAGGTGGATTCATGGAGCTCATTAGGGTTTCATATACAGGACGTCCCTACACTCCAACGGCTTC
>NW_021472498.1:0-250 GCF_001605985.2 Dendrobium catenatum | reverse complement strand
CTGTCATTCCCCTCGTGGCAGAATCAATCGAAACAAACAGAGATAAATGGCAAGAGCGATAGGACACGCCATAGCTGCCATTATTACCAAAATCTCCGGCAATGCAACGACGAGTGGTGACACTGGGACCTCAGTCGCCGTTTGCATCGTCGGAGAGAGGGGGCCGGCGACTACGGCTCCGCCTCTTATTGTGGGTAAGAGAGATGGCCTCTCCGCATGCTTCACGGCGTCATCAAAACCCAAAAACTCC
>NW_021472497.1:0-447 GCF_001605985.2 Dendrobium catenatum | reverse complement strand
CAAAATTCACAACTTTCATGAAAACAACTCATTCTTAAGTTTAAAAACATCCCCTCACCCTTCACTAGACTTTTCTCAAAGAAAACTCAAGTTTTCTCAAAACCCTAACTTTCATTCGTTAGAGAAAACTCAAGGAAAAGAAGAGAAAACTCTTGCAAATCACTTACATTAGCCTTCCCTTAGTTTTCCCTACAAGCTCCTCCACGAACGGCCGAAGGAATTCACTCCCAAGCTCTCCCGTCGCCTCTCCTATCTGACACCTTCTCCTCTCCGCTCGGTTCGGGCTGCAAGAACGAATGGGGGACTGAAACATTTCGGTCCCCTAATAAGAGCGGAATGCTCTCTTTAAATGCATAATGATCTAAAAGCCCTCACTTAAAACTCATCCCTATTCAAATGACATCAAGGGTAAAGTTGTCATTAAGAGCTTTCCGGAAATTTTAACTC
>NW_021472496.1:0-271 GCF_001605985.2 Dendrobium catenatum | reverse complement strand
ATCTTTTTAAAAATTGCAAAATTTAAAATTTCAGATCTCATGTCTAGCATTTAGATCTTGATTGTAATTTAAATTTACCATGTAAACGATATTTATATAATAAAAAAACTCCCCTTACATTCATCCCAATCAAATCACAAAAGAATATAATTATAATCCAACATCCTCTTATTCATGGCCCCCTTTTAAAGCATGTCAAATGAATAAAAATATTACTATTATTGTATAAAATAAAAAAATCTTAGATCAAAGCCCCCAAAAAAAAAAAAAA
>NW_021472495.1:0-216 GCF_001605985.2 Dendrobium catenatum | reverse complement strand
CAAATTGCAGAGATGTGTATTGAGAGCTTTGGTTCCTTGCAAAGGTTGATTTTGTCCTCTCTTAAAAATTTCCCAAACTTGTTCCATTTGTTCTTCATGACAAAATAGGCATTCTCCATTAATTGCGCTTTTTTTAAGTTATGTGAGGCCTTCACGTATAGTATCCATTAATGCTGAGGGTTTGACCTAATTTTTGGCATATCTCATAACTGAGGA
>NW_021472494.1:0-205 GCF_001605985.2 Dendrobium catenatum | reverse complement strand
GCATGGTAGAGGGCCTATCAGTCGGGAGAGGTTACTCTGACAGATCTCTCAGGCTACTTTTCAATTGAGGAGACAGACTACGAGGCAGATGTACAGTTGGCAGAGAGGACAACCACCTCAGCAGTCGACAGAGACAACTACAGTTATTAGATTGCCGGTAGTTACTCCTGTTATGTAATATCAAAAATCTGCTCCAGGATCGTCC
>NW_021472493.1:0-340 GCF_001605985.2 Dendrobium catenatum | reverse complement strand
CCCCCCCCTTGTCTGCATCAGCCTCCTAGTTAACTACCTATCCAGTAAGGAGAAAACTCTCAATTAAGTCTAGCAGTTGATTTAAATTTCAAAATTTTAACTCATCAAAAATGAAAATCGTGTCGATTAAGATGAGCAACTTGATGATCTGAGTAGTTTTCCTACTTTGATTGGTTGTTTATTTCTAAATTTATGCATTATTAGTTTATTTGGTGTGAACATGCCTATGATAATAATCCCATAGAGAACAAGTGTTCTTTGATGTCTGTTTTAGTTTAGTTTGGCCCACTGTATTGGCTTGAGTCAATTCAACCATTAGTTATTTTCTCGGAATAGCTCT
>NW_021472492.1:0-247 GCF_001605985.2 Dendrobium catenatum | reverse complement strand
CCTAAATAACCTATCTTATTAATTTATCTTAACAATTAAATATCAACTTAAAATTGAACCTCCAAAACATTATTAAAGTCACTAAAACTTAAATTTAAATATAAAATTTCCTTGACCTTTCAACAAACTAAATCAAATCAATCAGAAAACTTTAACTAATAATAAACTTTGGAAATACCCAAACCATATAGCATACTGTATATACTTAGATTTATTTTCTAGGATAACCAACTCTAACTTAGGTTAG
>NW_021472491.1:0-267 GCF_001605985.2 Dendrobium catenatum | reverse complement strand
GTGGCGGCAGATCAGTCCAAGATTGAGGCAATGCTGGCATGGCCGAAACCCAAGACATTGAAAGGGCTCAGAGGATTCTTGGGATTGACAGGCTACTATAGGAGGTTCGTTAGGGGATATAGCACCATAGCATGGCCACTGACAGAGCAGTTGAAGAAAGACAACTTTCTATGGGGAGAAGCAGCTTCAGAGGCTTTTGAGAAGCTGAAGAAGGCCATGACCACGGTGCCAGTGCTCGCTCTGCCGGACTTCAACCAGATGTTTATG
>NW_021472490.1:0-257 GCF_001605985.2 Dendrobium catenatum | reverse complement strand
AACTTTCGATTAAGGCTAGTCGTTGATCAGATACGTAAATAATATATGTTATCTAGCATATAGTAGCAGCATAGGTATTTAGAAATATGTAAAGTTCAAGGTTTGATATTTAAAATTTTGAAATTGCACAATCTTACACTTAAAGTAGATGGTGGGGGAATGGATGATGGACCCGATCAAGATCCCATGGTTCCGTCATCCCGGGTCATCATGTTCCCTAGTCTACTTAGTCAAAGGAGGTAGTCGACCCAACCTGA
>NW_021472489.1:0-331 GCF_001605985.2 Dendrobium catenatum | reverse complement strand
ATATATTATTTTAGCAAAGCATCCATATGACAAATTTCCCAAAGCATTAAATTTTAGAGATTCAAGAGATCAATGAGTTAACAATATCACAATTTGAAAACGGTAGAATATTCGATCCTGTTAATCCCTAGTTCGGACTTCTTTCAGGGTACAAATTGTCTTTTGAAAACAAAAGGCTAAACTCAGAATAACTTAATTGGGTAAAAAGAAGATCCGTTTAAAACTTGGTTATAAATAAAAATATCTCATAAATAATATTCCAAAGTAATTTGTCTCGATCATGGAATTTGAAATAAAGCCTTTGAAAATATCAAATAACCCATGAGTTCTT
>NW_021472488.1:0-217 GCF_001605985.2 Dendrobium catenatum | reverse complement strand
GCCTTGAATCTAGTTATATCCCTTAGCTACTAATCTAGCCTTAATTTTTTACTATGGTTCCTTAGACATTCACTTTATTTTTAAAGACCCATTTTGTTTATATTATACTCTGCCCTTTAGGTCTCTTGACTAATTTCCAAACATCATTCCAGATGAATTGGTTTAATTCTTCTTACACTGCTAGGATCTAGAATTCATCTTCTAAAGCCTGACCTAT
>NW_021472487.1:0-742 GCF_001605985.2 Dendrobium catenatum | reverse complement strand
TCAGTTGGGCTAAATCCCTATCCTCATTGCTCTATTCATTAAATGGTATAGGAGTTTTCAAACCATTAATAGTTTTAAACAGTGCAACATATCCATCATTCACTAACATCAACATGCGGTAATCAATCGATTGTAAAAAAGTAGACATTCTAATTTTCCAGAAATCAAATGGAATGTTATCAAAAAGAGATGGACGGGTTATTGAATAACCCTCCGTAGTATTACGATTACCAAAATGCGACATGATCATTCTTTTTAAGGTTTTCTAAAATACTATTTTTAAAAACAGGCTCTAACACCAATTGAAATCAGTAGATGGACAAGAGGGAGGGTGAATTGTGAAAACTTTTTGACAATAATTAAAACCTAAGCAGGAGTTCCAATTTGTTTGATGCTTTTAAAATTTTAACATGAAAAAATTTAAACAACTTTTCTTTCACAAATTTTTCCAAGCAAATATTATGAAATAAAATGCACGTAATAATAAAAAGACGATAAGGAAAGAGCACATCAAAATTTTTATAGTGGCTCGGTCAAACCATGACCTACGTCCACTCCTCGGAGTCCTCCACTCTTGGTATTTCACTACAAGCAATAGCTCTCCTTTTTCCCCACTTGGCAAGGCGGAGAAGCCCTTGCAATACTCCCTTTCACCAACCCGGCGTGGCAGATTGCCAAACTCTGTTTTTACCCTCCTGGCGATGACAGAGAATCTTCTCATTTTTCTCCCTCCTGGAGAAGG
>NW_021472486.1:0-413 GCF_001605985.2 Dendrobium catenatum | reverse complement strand
TAAGACAACTAGATGATGAAACCTTTCTAAATCAATCGAAGTACATAAATGTCATTTTGAAGAAATATGAAATGGACAAAGCAAAGCAAATTAATACTCTCATGTCCTCAAGTGTTTAGGTGGATAAGGACCCAAATGGAAAATCAGTTGTTGAAAAGAAGTACAGAGGGATGATTGGATCTTTACTTTACCTGACGGCTAGCCGACCTGATATAATATTTAGTGTTTGTATTTATGCTAGATTTTAAGCTGGTCCTAAAGAATCCCACCTTATTGTAGTTAAGAAATTCATAGATACCTCTTAGGAACCCAAAACTTAGGAATATGGTATCATAGGCACATACTTCTTTTGAGATTATTAGATATTCTGATTCTAATTTTATAGGATGTAAGGTGAATAGAAAGAGCCCTTC
>NW_021472485.1:0-5972 GCF_001605985.2 Dendrobium catenatum | reverse complement strand
TTCCACCATGTATTCAATCTAGCAAGAGTGCAATTGAGTTCCTTGACTTTGGATATAAGAAGTAAAGCTTTGCTGTCAGAAAATAGCTCTTCAGAAGCTTCCTCATGCTGCAGTTCTTCAATATCTTTCCTCAAAGTATCTTTCAAATCCTCCCGTTTTTGGTGTTTAGCCTTGCTCCAGAAAAATAAGGCTTTAAGAACCCTAGTCGTCTTCTTATTCACAGCTTCCATATCATCACCTTTTACTGGTTTATCCCAATACTTTTTAACCACTGAAGTAGCCACTGAGTAAGAGAGTCAAATATCCTCAAACTTCCGGAATCTTGGTTTTTGGACATGTTGATTAAACAATTTCAACACAATGGGGCAATGATCAGATGCAATTCTTTCCAGATGCCTTACAGATGGTATATAGACCAACTCCAGAGCTTTAGAATTCAGCAAACATCTATCCAGTTTCTCTAGGATTCGTGTTATTACACCAAGTAAATTTTACACCAATAGTACCAACATCATGTAGATCATTATTGTTCATAAAAGCCTTCATTTCCAACGGTCCATGGGAGAAAGAAAAATTCTTACCACCTTTCTTTTCCTCTTGAGAAAGTATGCAATTGAAGTCACCTCCAATAATAGTAGTGGTATCTTTTTCAATAATACCATCCATAGACCTCCAAAGTTCTCTTCTTCCTTGAAATTCCCTACTTCCATAAATAGTAGCCACCATCCATTTGCTTTTGTTGAAGATTTCTAATTCTCCCATCACACACTGATCCGAAGATATTGTTACAGAAAATGAAGCCACATTCGTATTCCAAATCACCATGATTCCACCAGAGTTCCCTCTAGATGGATGCAGGAAAAAATTCCAGTCTTCTCCCATGATTTTCACAAAAACATCTTTGGAAAGATAATCAATTTTCGTTTCAATGATACCCACAAAAAACACATCCCATTTTTTAATATACTCCTTCAAATATAGGGAGGCCTCTTTCTTGTTGGCTCCCCTACAATTCCAAAAACTAATGGAATTCATTTGTTAACAAATGGGGGTAAGCCCCCATCCGTTCTTCTATTCAAATTATTTCTCCCTTGTCTTGAATTTGAATTCAGTGGTCCCAAATGCCTGAGTTCCTTAGAGAGTTTGATTTTCTGTGAAGAATTTTTCTCAACCTTATGAGTGCTCATATCTTCAACCAAATTATAAGATACTTTCACAGCTTCATTCTTGCCAAATGATTCCTTTTTAAAGATTTGACAATCTCCCGTTTTTTCCAAAACTTCCCCTTCTTCCAATCCCTCTTCTAATGATTCAGCTAGGTATTCCACATCAATGTTATTATCACATAAAGAGTTTAATAAGTTAAACTTGTTACCTGACAGCAGAAATTTTTTACTGGGAGAATCAACATCCACATTTCCATCAGGTTCTCTCTGGTCTGTCAAGCAATTAGCATGTGAAATAAGATCCTTGTTCGTATCAAAGGAATTTAGAGTAGCTTCAGAATATCCACGCCTTTCAACTTGATTCTTTAAAACATCCAGTTTGTTTTTTGATACTACATGTTCTGTATTCGCACTTTCAGCATTAATCAAAGCCACATTCTTCAACCCAATACTTTGCTTATCAGCTTTCATCAAAATTTCCTTATCAACCGGCAGTAGTTTAGCAGTCTGATTGTCCACTGTTTTCTCTTTATTGAAAAGAAAACTTTCCTGATCCGCCACATGTTTTTCTCCATGAGTTCCATCTGTTCTTTTCCACTGTTTTCTGATGTTTTCAGAATCACCTTGTAGCTTCCCTGTTATTCTACTGTTCTTCCTTTTGACCATGATCCAAGGACCATAAGAGGGTTCATCTTCTTTGTTAATAGATTTCATAGCATCAATAACAGTTCAGTATTACAAACTACAGTCATATTCTCCCTGGGAATAATCTTTTTGTTTTTTCACTAAGATTTCATATGCCCAATTAACCCACATTCATAACAGAATGTAGATATTTTCTCATATTCAAAATTCTGGAAGAATCTCCCTGAAATACTTTCGACCCAAACACCTAAGGGAAGTTTTTTATCCAACTTCACCCTTACACAAATCCTGACAAACTCTCTTTTCCCCCATTGAAACATGTTACCATCTAACATAATGGGTTTGCCTATTGAAGAAGCAATCCTAGCCACATTGTCTTCAGCCCAACATTGAAGTGGTAGATTAGGCATCCTAATCCATGTAGGCGATGTTAGACCCACCCTTTAAGGATAGGGTAGAAAATTCCATTGACCATTTCTCCATGCAAACTATATGGCGATTAACAAACCATGGACCTCCAGATAGAACTCCTTCCACCATTTCTGATGATTCAAAGGAACATAAGAACCAAACTTTGCCAAGAGTTGTGAAATGAAATTTTCCAAATTCTTTCCATTGCATTCTAACTTCCCAAGAAACAACATGAGCAGGTAATTCCATACCAAAAACTTTAATAACTAAGGAATTACTCAGTTTATTAGCATTCATCCTTTCAGCATTTTCGTTTGTCTTAATTGTTTTACCATCTTCAGCAAATACCAAATCTTCTTCCTTGAAATTCAACATGATATACGGCTTCTTCTTCCAAGGGTTAACTTCTGCATCATTTTTCCCCCTAACAGGCATAACTTCAATCAGATTGTTGTCATTGACAACTTCATTTCCAGTCGAATTATCCTCAAAAAGAGGATTTCTGTTTACATGACTATTAGAATTCACATTTGTCTCATTGACTGGTGCAGAATTTGTAGTTGAAAATCCGAATCTGTTGACAAAAATTTTCCTCTCTGATGATGATGCTGCATGGTCTACCAATAACTTCTTTGAAGGAGAAAAATTTTTTGAAACACGAGGAGTTTTCATATCATTCTCAATGGCAATTGATTTGCCTTTGCCCTCAACATACAAAACCTTTTTCTGACAATCTCCAACATTTTCCTTAATCACTAAAGGACCATTTGAAGATCTGCATTCAGGACCTGTAAGCGAACAAATAGATCCTAATTTCTTTCGAATCTCTCCAGTAGATTCTTGAATAGAACCATCAGTTTTCACCTTAGATTTTGACGCCTCCGTCAGCGATGGACGTCGGCCGTCCACCACCCTTCCACATAACCACTCCTAATCGGACGGAGTGAAAGCCGGGAATGAAAATTTGAAAAAATTGATTTTTCTCTCACTAGAAAAAATGGGACTCTCTCTCACTAGAAAAAACGGGACTCCAATTTGGAAAAATTGATTTTTCTCTCACTAGGAAGTATTGGTCTTACTAAATCCTTATATAAAATCAATTAGGGTTGCTGGAGGTATGAAAGCAAACTGATATTAAAAATCATTAATACATACTCCAAATGTGGAAAGTGAGAAACATGAAAAATATAATGACAATTCTGGAAAACAAAAGATAACTACATTCAGAAATTAATATATGTTGAAGCCTAAGTCCAAAAAGAATCTTAATACATAAATTAAATTGGACAAGGTAAGCGAACTAATATGGTGCACTAATGAACTTATAATTTAAATACAAGCTTAAAAATTTTCTAAATTATATATTATTCCTTTTTTAAATAAAAAGTTAAGCTTACACGTACACTCATAGTGGATAAGTTCAAAAAGAGAAATAATAAGGGTGATTACTTTGCTAATTATTTTTTATTTATTAATCTAACATTACTACTTTGATCATTCGAAATTACTTTTAAACCATGATGTAATATATAATATTATAGAAATTTTAAATTACTAATTTTTTTGGGCTATTAATCTATTCAATAGGTGATTACACAATTGCTTGAGGACAAGCAAGAGGATAAGTGAGGGGAAATTTATTAAGTATAAAATTTGTACTATTTTTTTACCTTTAATTTTAACAAGATGTGATTTTTTTTAGTTAATATTGTACATAAAATGCTCATGAAAAGGAAAAAATTTTTACATGTTGAACCAGTGCCACTTTGTTCCAATTACTAGTGCTACAACATTTCTATTGCCTCTACACCAAATCAGGGAATCGTAGTGTCAGTGCCACAAAAAATGGAAAATATTTCAGTATCCTAATGGACCCAAGGTCAACACACTAGTGCTTCATAGCATCACAACATAAAAAATTTGTAGTGTAGCACTTGAGTTTGAAGAATTTGAGTGTCAAAGAACCTTTTATAATGCCTTATTACTATTGCACATTTTAGTGTTACAACATTGAACTTTTGCAGCACCACGGTGGAGCAGTTAACAAAATATAAAGCCACGTTGATTCAGCCAAGCGATGCACTGATTCTTCCAATAGACATATGGAGTCAACACAGTACCTAAAATTGTTAAGGCATTAGTTTACCTAATAATGCTGCAGCATCACTATGTCAACACCATGGTGCCGGAGGCCATTTATTTCATTACTATAATTAGTTTTTTATTCTTAGCTTAGGGGTTCTATCATTTTACAGTAGAATTCTTTAATTTTTAGTGTAGTTCTTTAGTGCCCCCTTTGATTGAAGTCCATAAGAAGCTAAATAAGTGCAATATCTTGCTTGTATAAGTAATCCTACCATTGGAGGAGTGTGGAGAAATTCATTTGTATTTTTCAGAGGAAATTTTTTGTATTGTTTCTCCTTTATTTTTTCTTCTTTAATTAAAATGAAGATGTGTTCGCTTTCCATTTTATTTATGTCTGACAAATTTTTGAGTTTTGGCTCATGATATTAACATAATGCAAGTATTGATATAAATTCTTATGCATTAAATGAATTATGAATTTTTTTTAAAAATATTTTTCATTCATAATTTAATGCATATAATGACCATGTGTGTAGTTAAAATCTAGTGAGATATATTACCTCATCAAAGAAAAATTGGAATAAATAGGAGTATTTATATGGATGGTTGATATGCTTAGAAATAGGATGTTTGATGTTTTAGGTTCTTTGGAGATATTTAAATTAAATAAAAGTCATAAACCTCCCTTCTCACTCCTACAAACTCGACAAAGATCTTGGGATACATATATTCTCATCCATATTAGCAATTAAGAGTTTCATCTAGAAAACTTTATTATTTTATAACCAATTGTCCAAAATGTTTTTTATATATTAGAATCTTATCATCTTTTACTTTCTCAATAATTAGTAGAAACCCAATACCCTTAATTTTTATTCAGTAGGATAAATCTTGCATCTATAGTAGAGAATACTAATTTGATTAAAATCTAGCATTACTCTTCCTCATGGGATCGTCACTCTCTCAATCAATTTATTACTTGTTCGACATGTATACTTGTGTATCTACTGGGAAATATATATCAAAGAAAACCTAAGCATTATTTGAAATCATGGAATATTCTATTTCACACATGTACTTACTTATTCGTGCCCATGTCCACATCGTACCATCACCTTTGCATCACAAGATAGGAAAAAAAATCTTAGATCTTCTTCTTCCCAAAACTTTTTTCAAGACAAGCCTTGTATCCGATGGTACTAAGGTGCAAGCTCACCGGAGCAACCGAGTGGAACCCCCTCTACACTCCCTTGAAACCCCCTCCAAGGATCTTCTCTCTCTCTCAAACTCCACCCTTTCCTCTCTCCCTTTCAAGCTCTCTCTTCAAGTTTCCTCGAGAAGAATGAAGCTTCAATGGTTGCCAAAGACACTCTTCATGAGAAAGCAAGAGGTTTTAAATAGATTTGCAAAACTGATATTATCATCCAGGATAATTGTCAGATCGTCCCGTACAATACGCATAAATAGAGAGCTTTCAAAAACCCTAAAAACTCAATTTTTGCGCCAAACATCATCCAGGATGATTATAGGATCGTCCCGTACGATGTGCTTAAAAAGAGGACTTCAGAAAATCCTAAAAACTCAATTTCAGTGCCCAAAATCATCCTAGACGATCGCAGGATCGTCCGGTTGTTGGTGGAATTTTGAAAACATATTTAAAAATAT
>NW_021472484.1:0-248 GCF_001605985.2 Dendrobium catenatum | reverse complement strand
CGCCGAAGGCACACTTCAAGGGATTCATTTTCAAATCGTAGCGACGCAACCGTTCGAAAACAACTCTTAAGTCATACAGGTGAGCCTCTTTGACCTTACTTTTGACAACTAAATTGTCGATATAACACTCAACTTGATTGTGGATTAAGTCGTCGAAGATACGGGTCATGGCCCGTTGGTAGATTGCTCCGGCATTCTTTAAGCCAAATGACATCACCTTATAACAAAAGATTCCAATAGGGGTTCTG
>NW_021472483.1:0-223 GCF_001605985.2 Dendrobium catenatum | reverse complement strand
AATTGTGCTAAGTTACGTTCTTCTATAGTCCAATCTGTATAAGGTGTTTCTATCCTAACTCCATCAACTAATCTAGTTGGTTTTGTGTAACCTTCCTGGACTAGCATCCACATGCGATAATCAAGTGACTCTAAGAAAGTATACATGCGTGTTTTCCAAAAATTAAAAGGAATATTGTCAAACATGTAGGTCTAGTGATAGAGTAACCCTCAGGTGTGTTTCA
>NW_021472482.1:0-825 GCF_001605985.2 Dendrobium catenatum | reverse complement strand
ATCATTAATTTCATATCCCAAATCATTATAGTGAATGATATATCTATCCAAGAAGAGAAAATATCACTTATTATAGATCGATAGAAAATAATGATAATGATCGTTATCAACTTTATTTTCTCAAGGAAGATTAATTTTGAGTTTTAAAAATCTATTTTAAAAAGGTGAATGCAAATTCTAAATCTCATACAAGCGCAAGCCCTCATAATTAATTATATCATAGGAAATCAAAATCCCCTATGAAGACTCTCATTTAAAATAATGGCAAATTTTATTTAGAGTTTTTCTATGAGAGATTTCAAAGGAGATGAAACAAAATTTTGGATGGGATTGGAGAAAAATTGAACACATATTTTGGAGCCTAAGGAACAAGGGTAAGAGGTACTTTGAGATTTTTAAACAATTCAGAAGTGCCTCGACCAAATCTAAGTGTTGGGCTTTAAATTATGGATTGAGAAAAAATTTAATTTGAGTTGTGCATTTTATTAAACATTTGGGATTGTATTTCTGGAGGTTGGGGTCTTATGATTCAAAATTTGCACTGGATCCTAAATATAAATTGGTCACCAAATAATGGTAACCCAAACCTAACTAATGCAATGCAAAAACCTGGACTTGTCCCAGCCTAGATTGGGGAGCCAGCTGACCAACTAGTTGATTTTAAATTCATGACTCTAGTCATTTTTATGAAAGAGTGGTAGGTATATTTTTATTAAGGGTTTTTAAAATTGGGAACAACATCTAGAACTTATCCGAATTGGTCCCTTGACTTATGTTGGTTAAAAAAAGCTAAAGACAGATGTAAATAAAATTTAGTCTCTTTTA
>NW_021472481.1:0-450 GCF_001605985.2 Dendrobium catenatum | reverse complement strand
TCGTCGTCAGACTCCTGCTCGTCGACGAATTTTCGTCAGTCTTCTACCCGACGTCGAACTTCTGCTCTTCAGCGGACTTCTACTCGTCGTCAAACTCCTCCTCGTCGACGAATTTTCGTCGGTCTTCTACCGGACGTCGGACTTCTCCTTGTCATCGGACTTCTCCTTGTCGGCAGACTGCTACTCGTCATCGGCTTCTAGCTTGAATGCTACTTGCAACACACCCTCGAACTCCCTCCTTTGGCTCCACGCTCGATCGTTAACTGCTAATGGGCTTCAACTCGATCGTTCATCACTAGCAAACTGTCGCTCAAATGGCATTCAAATCCCGTAACTCCTGCGCATGAGGAGGGGCGCTAATTCGAGCAGAAGTTTCCTGCTCGCAAATAGCGGAAGCCTCAACCACCAGAGAGCCATGGGCGAAGAAAGAAAAATCCCATAACTCCTGCG
>NW_021472480.1:0-426 GCF_001605985.2 Dendrobium catenatum | reverse complement strand
GTCGAGCCCACCATCCAGTCTATGAATGACAAGTAAACAAAATAAAAATGGTACCTTATTGAAACAGACCGTAAAAATAATATCGAAGGTCACTCATAAGTCCCATCTTCACTTATTAGAATTGAGAATAACGTTTCATGCTTGATGCGGGCAAAAAATCCGGGGGATGGGGCACCCGAGGACCTCCGCCCACAGGAACGATGGACAAACGACTACAAGATCGTCAAATGAGACGAACAAACTCTTACATTTCAAATAAAACCAAGACTTAGAAATTTAAGAACAAAATTACAACAACAAATTGAGATTAAACGAATTTCAAACTCAAATCGAAATTAAAGACACCCTAAACTTGCTTCCCTTAGAGAAGAAGGATACATATGGAGTGGCACTTGCGGAGAGACGAAAGAGGTTAGAAGCTAAGAC
>NW_021472479.1:0-225 GCF_001605985.2 Dendrobium catenatum | reverse complement strand
GTTCTAATATTTTTAGTTATTTTATTTTGAAATATATGCACGTAAATATATTTATATGTATATATACTTGTATTTATTCATATATTTTAAAATATATTTTCAAATTATATATATTTAGAGCGTTAAATATTTGAGAGGTCACTTGAAATCTTAAATGTAGATTGAGCATGTTTGGATAGAAATCATGTGGTGTGATTAGTGCATAGTTGTGCTTTAACTATTCAC
>NW_021472478.1:0-290 GCF_001605985.2 Dendrobium catenatum | reverse complement strand
ATTAATGGAAAACTCAAATTAATCAAACTTTAAAAATCAGCAACCAAACACTTTTAATTAAAGTTCATTAAATTTTAAACCTTAATCAAATTAAATCACTTAATTATACTGGGTACCACTGGGTAACCCAAGCCTACTAGGCTGTTTACTCAGCTCCAAGGAAGGTGAAATAAACTTCACGGCCTCGGTGTGAAACAAAGGTGGTTTTCCAACAAATAATTAAGAATTAATTTTTAAAAGTTATTTAAAGCCATTAAAACTTAAACTTTAATTAAATCCCTTAAGCCTTT
>NW_021472477.1:0-274 GCF_001605985.2 Dendrobium catenatum | reverse complement strand
GGCAGAATTGTCTTGCTTATTACAAACCAGAGTTTTGCAGAAAGTAAAGTGGCCGGGCACCACTGACAACAACCCGGATTTCAAGACTAATAATGACGCAAGTTATTTTGAGTGGGATACTCTCAATCTTCAACTCCTCAAATCTTCAATCTCGTTCTTCTTTGGACTACTTTTCTTCAATCTTCTTGGAATCTTCATAGTGGATTACCCAAATGGATAAGAGGGCACTTCCTTTAAGGGGAAGGCCACTCTTTCCTCTTTGGGTAAGGAAGAG
>NW_021472476.1:0-403 GCF_001605985.2 Dendrobium catenatum | reverse complement strand
ATCTCTGCAGATTCCTCCAGCTTCACGGCCTCTTCTTTCTCAATGGGAGTGAGGGTGGTGCCATAGTCAATGATGATATTGCCCCCAAAATCCTTGTCTTTTTTTGCATTTGTCGATGCAGTTGGCTTCACGTTAATCTGCTTGAGGCTGAGAACATTGAAGGTGTCGGGGTACCCAGGGATAAACGGAGTGGGGACGGCGCCATTGGAGCCACCTTGGAACTCTACGTTCGAGCCGGAGTCAGCGTCGGGCTGTAGATCTGCTCGAACAGTGGGTACGAGAGAGAAATTGAGCTGGACGGGCTGGACGGGCAAACTTTGGTCAAATGGGATCGGAGTAGCAGCTGTGAGTGTTGGATCTCGCATCTCCGAGTCCAAAGGAACGAAAGACGGGAGCTCTGTGC
>NW_021472475.1:0-275 GCF_001605985.2 Dendrobium catenatum | reverse complement strand
CGTAAAGAAGTTGCTTATATCCTTGATTTTCTTTCTCACACTTTAATTTTTTGCTTGGATGCTTGCTCTAATCATAAAAAACTAATTAAAGTTTTGCACATAAGTTTTCTATTAAAATAAAAAATTAAATTTTAAATTTATTAAATTTTTAAAACCACCCAATCCAACCCCCTCTTAAATGCCATAGCCTATTAACACTCACAACTAGTCATCACATCATCAAAACCAGTCATGAAATAAACAATAATCATAGACCCCTGTCAAACTTGGTAAAC
>NW_021472474.1:0-602 GCF_001605985.2 Dendrobium catenatum | reverse complement strand
AATATTCACTATACAAATAAAATCCAAATACCTTTTTAATGACAGTATTAAAAAATAAACTATCCTATGGTAGCAGTCTCATCTCTCACCCAAATTATTAGGTCCGGTCACCAGATCTATTTTTAGGTCCGGACATCCAATAGAAAATTGTTATGTGGACTGCATTTTGACTGTGCGTTTTGACTGCACTTTAGGCTTTCTTTGACTGAACTTTTTTTATTGCGTTTTATCTATAATTTACCTGCATTTTGACTGCACTTTTGACTGCACTTTTTTGACTCAAAGCACAGTCTACATGACAAATTTTTAGTGGATATTCGGTCCACGAAATAGGTCTGGTCAATAATTTGCCCAACTCTCAACAGTGCTACGGTGGTACGAGAGACCAATCATTAGCGTTCAACGGTGTGCCAGTTAGGGGTACGTTGCCCGCTCGGTGAGTGCTGCCCGAGCAGCGGCATTCCATATATACCCCTCCTACTTCTGAATATCTCTGTCCACACAGAATCGCGGTGCATCTTTCGTTTCGTCATCGGCGCTTCACCGGGCTGGCTGCCTCGTCTTCCCAACCCTGCGGATCTCCGGGCTTCGAAGAGGAACCA
>NW_021472473.1:0-241 GCF_001605985.2 Dendrobium catenatum | reverse complement strand
CTCTTTTATAGGTATTTGAGTATTTCATTCATATATAATTTATTTATAATAAATTCAAAATAATATTAATTTGATGTACTGAAATTTTAGTCTTTAAATTGCATGTAATTTTTAGAATTAAAATAATGAGATTTAGGCGTAGTTTGGGGTGACATTTTTAGTCTTCGTTTGGGACGGTTTTTTTATTGCTTTCTAAAACGGAGTTTTAGCACAAAAATAAAAAAATTTGTACTAAAACTCC
>NW_021472472.1:0-247 GCF_001605985.2 Dendrobium catenatum | reverse complement strand
ATAAGTGAGACCAGTTCTGATCAGTGTGAGATATTGCAATGATCTGACAAGACGAATGGGTGATCTTTTGATGAATGATTAGAAGTTTTGGAGGCCATTGGAGTGAGCATGCCAACATGCTGTAGAAGAGAGGTCGCATAGTTGGTTTGATGATTAAGATAACCCGAGGGCATAGAGGCAACTTGATGAAGTCCAAGAAAGTTTGAAAGCCGTCCCGAATTCTTTAAATTAAATATAGAGTGGAGAT
>NW_021472471.1:0-257 GCF_001605985.2 Dendrobium catenatum | reverse complement strand
AAAATAACTAATAAGTTAATATCCTCACAACAACTTTATAAATAATTTTATAAAGAATTGTTGCCGTCGAAAATAAATCCTTCTGGCCTATTTGGGACAGCTTTCTAGCTGCTTCATTTTTCAAGCAACAATCATAATTTCGTTTGGCCACTATTTCTTTATTGTTTTCTCAAATGTGAAAAGCATTTTTTTGCAAACAAAACAGCTAAGTATTTTTTACATAGTAACTTCTCAACTAACTTTATAAAACCTTGCAA
>NW_021472470.1:0-203 GCF_001605985.2 Dendrobium catenatum | reverse complement strand
GGATTGCATTCTTCCACAATGGACTCAATTTTTTTGTGATTTTCCATTTTTTTAAACACTTAAAAAAATATGAAAAGAGACCTAGGAAGACACAAACCAAAGCTCTGATACCAAATTAATACAAACAAAAATTTGGGAAAAACCCCAAATTTTTTCAAGCAAAAATAAAAGCTTCCTAGGAAATAGGAATTACACAAAATACT
>NW_021472469.1:0-380 GCF_001605985.2 Dendrobium catenatum | reverse complement strand
GTAGATCCTCCTTATTTTCCCTATATTTCTCCATCAATCCTCTTAATAAATGTACGGCTTTCATAGTCGATCTACCCGGCATGAATCCAAATTGATTTTGAGAAACATCAGTATCACGTCATAGCCTATGCTCCATAACTCTTTCCCGTAGTTTTAAACTATGACACATTGGCTTAATACCTTTATAATTCACACAATCTTGTGCATCACCTTTATTCTTACAAATAGGAATTAACACACTCATTCTCCACTCATATGGCATTTTTTAGTCTTCAAAATAGTATTAAAAAGTTTAGTAACCCAAGAAATTCCTTCATCTCCTAAGCATTTCCACACTCTATTTGAATATCATCAGGTTCAACAACTTTTCCACCCTTCAT
>NW_021472468.1:0-314 GCF_001605985.2 Dendrobium catenatum | reverse complement strand
CTTAAAATTCTTAAATTCTTTTTCAAGTTCAGCATAGAATGTTTTTAAATTTTCAAAATTTTTATTCAAGTCATCATATTCATCAAGTAGTTTCATATGGTTGTCATCTATTAAAGCTTACACTAGAATGCATCTTTTTTATTTTCCTATATGCATCATGCATGTGTTCAGAAGCTTTAAATAATTCATCATAGGTTAAGTCACATACCTCTTCTTGATCTGAGTGATCTACATCGTCTGCCATCAAGCAAAGATTGGTAACTTCTTCTTCTTTTTTAGTCTCAGATGAGTCTGAAGCAGAGTCTGCCCAGAAA
>NW_021472467.1:0-932 GCF_001605985.2 Dendrobium catenatum | reverse complement strand
AAATTGACATATATATATATCATCATCATCATGACCAAGTCACCGTAGCGAATAAAGAGTAACGTGGCACATTTTCATTGAGCTATGAACTTCGAAGTATAATTCATCCTCCAAAGGAGCACCCACTTTTCTCCCTTCTATGTATATTCTACTGGCTCAGGCTTATTAAAAGTAAAACCCAAAGCGTCAATGGCTCTACCAACGCCTCTTCTCATCTCCCTCATCCTCCTCCCCTCTCCCTCCACTGCCAATGAGGGCAACATCCTCGCCACTGGCGATATCCTCCCCACGGACGGCCAGCTCTCCTACAAAGACGCCGCCTTTGTCATTCAAGATGACTGCAATCTCGTCCTCTACACAGACGAACTTCCCAACGGCTTCCAGTCCGCAACCAATGGCTTAGGCACCAACTGCACCCTGACCCTCTCCGATCACGGCCAACTCCTCATAAAAAACGGCCAAGGCTTAGAGCTATGGTCCTCTCCCGGCGGAACCAAGAAGGGCAAATACGTCGCTGTTCTCGGCCCTGACGGCGTTCTCAACGTCTTCGGACCCTCGGTTTGGTCTACCCCTCGTTACTCATCTCCATCCGCCATTATCGACGGCGAGTTGAACGACTCACCTTTGGTGCGCAACGTGTTGTTTTCCTCGCAATTTCTCATGAACGAGAACTCGAAGCTGACGAGTAGAGACTACACTTTGGAGATTACAGAGGATTGTAATCTTGAGTTTCGTAAGGCATCGGTGGGAGTGGTGTGGCAGAGCGAGACTAAGGGGAAGGGGAAGCATTGCTTGGTAAGTTTGACAATCGCGGAAGGATTGCAGTGGTTGATGACCGGGACAAGGTTTTGTGGTGGAGCAAGCCGGCGAGGGTCGACGGAGATTATGTTCTTGTTGTTCAGATAAACGGGCAGGCGGTTGTTTATGGACCT
>NW_021472466.1:0-232 GCF_001605985.2 Dendrobium catenatum | reverse complement strand
GTGGGAGACACTTCAGATATGGTCCGGTGAAAGCGCGATTGTATAATTCATCACCAATAATGGTGAAATTCGCTGCTTGTCTACGAAGTCTTGTTGCAGCCATGGGCTCTTCAGGCAGTATCCCATTTTGTAAGAAAGACAAAATGGGATTGATCCAAGACTCCTCTCTCATTTCGTTGATTGACTGTATAACCCTTGGACCTTGAATGCTAGGAAAGTGGATTTCCTCAAT
>NW_021472465.1:0-238 GCF_001605985.2 Dendrobium catenatum | reverse complement strand
CCCCAAATGGAAGGAAAATGTTAGTGATTAATGGTATTAACACTCAACATATATGTTACAGTCCCCCTTGAAATCATGATCTCACTTCTAATTGATGGAAGATTGTAAGGAAAATAAGGTGACTACAAAGCCATGATGGAAATATGATGATATATCATAAACCAACAATACAAAGCTTTCATTCACTATTAAAAAAATTATTATGTCAAATGGATGAAATGTGTACAAGTGAATACAA
>NW_021472464.1:0-388 GCF_001605985.2 Dendrobium catenatum | reverse complement strand
TACTGATCGTACGGGACGATATTAGTTTATACTGGACAATAAGACAGTTATCTCCTATAGAGCACATGGAACGAATAGGAACTTGCTCGAAAATTTTTTTTTTAAGTCCTATTCGTCCAGGACGAAATTAATAATTGTCCAGGACGATCTAGTCTCTGGAAAATTTTCATCCAAACAAAAATAAATTATCGTCTGTGGCGATTGGTCCTCTGGAAAATTTTTGTACGGACAAAATTAATAATCGTCCAGGACAATCTGGTCTCTGGAAAATTTTCGTCCAAACAAAAATAAATTATCGTCCGTGGCGATTGGTCTTCTAGAAAATTTTCGTCCAGACGAAGTCAAGAATCATCCAGGATGATCGGTTCTCTGTAAAAATTTCGTCCAG
>NW_021472463.1:0-246 GCF_001605985.2 Dendrobium catenatum | reverse complement strand
TCACCTTCACCATAGCCACCACCGTCGTAGTCACCTTCAAGGATCACTTGAAAACCACACACCATCGCCACCTCCTTTTAAAAATTTTGGAGTATTAATCTTATCTTTATATTGATGAAAAACATTTATGAAAGAGAAAGACGATTGAAATAAATGAAGAATAAGCATATTTGAGATATTGTAGTCCACAGGATGAGGCAGGGGAGAGACCAATTTGTTTTAATGGCAACTCAAAAAAATATTCCA
>NW_021472462.1:0-426 GCF_001605985.2 Dendrobium catenatum | reverse complement strand
TTCATCAGAAAATCTACTAAAATATATGTCGAAAACATTCCACCATGATCCATCACAAATCAGTCGAAAAATATTCCGTCAAAAATTTGTCATAAACTTTGCATAAAATAGATCCAGATACCTCAAAGTGAGCAGATATAAAATTAGAATCCATATAGCATAAAATCCTAAATAGAGAATCAGAAACACAAATAACAAAAAGGTAAATTAAGCTCAAGAGCATAGCATCTGAATTCCATCATGAATTCAACCCAAAATTCACTCCAATCTTTTCCCAAAACAACCCAGGCGAAGCAAAAACCTGCAATGGAGGAGAGGAAAGGAACAGATAGAGGAGAAATAGGATACCGAGAGCATAACTGATAAACTGTTTAGGTTGTTAAACCAACAGTTAAGTAATAAAGATGAATGCACAGTAATGGAATT
>NW_021472461.1:0-433 GCF_001605985.2 Dendrobium catenatum | reverse complement strand
TCCCCAAACCATCTACCCAAAAAAAGTTTACCAACCTATCATTCTCATCAGTTTGCACATCCCATGCAAATAGATTGTCTTCAGCTGACCAGTTTTTGAACAATTCGATTAGCGAATTGCTGTCCCCATTCTCAATTTTTGCTCTTCTCTCCTTTTAAATATAGTTGTATGCATCTCTCTTGGTAAAGCCCAGATTTTCTACACCTCCAACCTCCTCGAATAGATAGGAGAATGCATTTATTGTTCTTATTCCCGCATCAGCCATTGATTTCAGAACAGAGGCATTCTCTTCAATGATGTGCCTAGATGATCTCAGCAAATGTTGATCATCCAGTTTTGCCAATTCATGGTTGTGTGTTTCTACTGAATTTTTCACCGTCCATATCCCTTCTTCATTAACAAAAAATCTCACCATAGCAGGGCATCCAGTTCT
>NW_021472460.1:0-818 GCF_001605985.2 Dendrobium catenatum | reverse complement strand
AAATCTGCATATGAGGCCAAATATGTAACAACATATCAACTATATAGTCTATACTTTAAACTTATAAATTAAAAAATAATAATAAATCAAAGATGGTCATTATTTTGACTTATTTTACAATCTCACACTGTGGTTGATCAATAACTAGTCTCTTATGGTTATATTTTTTGTAGTCAATTATAGATTGTTAAATAATATATTACACAACTCTTATTTGAATTGTATGTACATTATATGTATGATCCACATTAGTTATTTGAGAAAAAAATTATTAAATATGCTTTGGTGAGTATAATTTCTTATTATAACTATTAGTCTCCAATAGATAATCAACTTGACACTATATGAAATGTTTTCCGATCATTTATGTCTAGTCCGGAGCGCAATAGGATAAGAAATTGTCACCGAAGCATTGAAATTTCTGTTGTATAATAATTCTCGATTAAGCATGCAGCGCATCGGCTTTGGCTTACTCGGTTGCTGCGGTGACTTGCAATAACACACATTTTTGTGTTTAATTAAATCAAAATTTACCACTCACTCCTCCCTCCCTCGCCTCAGTTGTGACTTGCAGTGGAAGGAAAGAAGAGAATGGGTAGGAAGGAGGAGAAAGGAAAGAGCAAGCAGGGTTTTTAGCTGGCGGTTCGTTTCGTCGCTTTAAAAAAAATTACTCATAGCGTTGTAGGCGACTTCTCTCATATTTTTGTTTTCAAATATTTGGATTTCGACAATTGGATTTCTCCCAAAATGATTTTAATTGCATTTTTTTATTTAATGATCAATTTCTACCGCATAAATTTTTAAATGTTTTAGTACTA
>NW_021472459.1:0-277 GCF_001605985.2 Dendrobium catenatum | reverse complement strand
AAGGCTGATCCTTGATGTAACCCAACCGAAATAGGAGAATTCAAGAGTTTAATGAGTAGTGAATTTAAAATGAGTTTGATGGGAGATTTTAGTTATTTTCTTAGTTCTAGCATAAAACAAAATATGGAAAGAACATTTTTTAATTAGTAAAATTATATTAAGAATATCCTCAAGAAATATAAAATTGATAATGTTAAACCTGTAACTATACAAATGAGTTCCTCAGTTCAATTAGATAAAGACCCAAAGGGAAAATCTTTTAATTAAAAGATATTTA
>NW_021472458.1:0-285 GCF_001605985.2 Dendrobium catenatum | reverse complement strand
AAGCAAAGCAAAGTAAAATAAAAAAGAGTGGGAAGCATTAAGAAAATAGTGTTTATTTTTCCAACTAACCCCCTTATAATCTCTTAATTTCATATTTAAATTAAATTTTCAAATAATTAATTACATAAATTATTGATTTTTTTAAGACAAATATAATTATGGATTACTCTCCTAAATACCTGTAGATACTAGCGAGTGAAAAAAAGTCAATAACAAAAATATTGGACAAACATTCTAAGGGAGACTTGCTTTACAAGAAAAGATTGATTGGAGAATAAAAATAGC
>NW_021472457.1:0-1047 GCF_001605985.2 Dendrobium catenatum | reverse complement strand
ATAAGGGATCATGTATCTAAGGGAGAAATTGAACTTATCCATGTTTCAACCGAAAATCAACTTGCAGACATTTTTATAAAACTATTAGCCTTTGATACTTTCAGTATATTAAGAACAAGGCTTGGAGTGATTGATTTAAATGCTTAGATAAAAATGTTTTTCTGCAACATTGATATTTTTTGTTTTGTGTTCATTGTCTTTTCTAGTTTGTTTATGTGATATTTTCTTCTTAAAAAGGTATGGGTTTAAGTATTGTCTTGTTTGTTTTATTCATTTTTGTTTTGAGTGTGAAAATATGAATTTGTGGTCATCATCGTCTGGGATGAAAATGCTTCGTACGGGATGATTTGTGTAGTATGACAAACTGTATGATTTTGAACCGTTTTAAGAGCAGTTTTAATGTAATTCGTCTGTACGTCGTCACGATCGTCTGAGATGAAATATTTTTTCAAACGACGGGATGAGTGAATGCAGCAGTTGAATGTATAAGATAGTTTTTAATATGAACTTCGCCCGTACGAACCTTTGGTTCGTCCAGATGAACACATGTCAGTTCATAGCGGGGGACGGTTTCTAACTGTCATAAAAACAAATTGAATTCCTGATCGTCTGGACGAACACGTGTTCATCTGTATGATCATTTTGGTCAAAAGCCTGTATGAAAGGATGCTTCGTAAGTTGTGTGTTTACAAAAAGCCATTTTTCTTAACTCATTCATTCGTCCATACAAATTTTTTTTTTGTACGAGACGAACGAAAATTTCATCTGGTACGAATAGTTATTTTTTCCATAAATTGACAATATTTTTTACTGAACAGTCACGTTCACACATCTCTTTCAAACATTTCTTCTCTTAAGATCTTTTAATGGCAAATTTTAGCAAGCGCCAAAAGTCTTTGACTAAGGGTCCACCAAGAAACACTTCTAAAAATTTCCCTTCTAAAGCCAATGAAGAATCCTATGCTAGGTTTGTCTCCACGAAAATTACCCCATCTAGAGTACTCCTACAAGAAGAATTAACTTTTAAGATAATGCACTTGTTTACCT
>NW_021472456.1:0-207 GCF_001605985.2 Dendrobium catenatum | reverse complement strand
ATATATTTAACATCTAAATAATAATTCTAATTTTTTTTACTACAAGTTAGAGAATCAAAATACAACCTATACTTCAAAACCCACAAAACTATAACAGCAATACTATAACAACTATACAACAACACTATAACAGCAATACAACACATTGAACTAAATCTAGGCACATGCACGATTTGTAAAATTTTACATACAGACTATAACAACACA
>NW_021472455.1:0-325 GCF_001605985.2 Dendrobium catenatum | reverse complement strand
GATCGGCCTGGACTATAAAATATCGTCCAGGATGATCAAGGATAATTTTTCCAAAATTTCTGAAGCAGTTTTGGAAAGCAATTAATGGGGATTTCGTCCGGGCCGATCGCAAGATCGTTCGGGATGATTAGACATCGTCCAGCTTCATTTTAAGGCAATATTCAGGACAATTTTCCTAATATTTGAACTAATCGGCCAAGACGATATGTCTATCATCCTAGACAATAATGGCGGCAACTTGCATTAATGAGCTCATTTTGAGAGCTTCTATTTAAGTTATGGAAAGGAACTTTGTAAGTGTCTTTGGCAGTCATTGTAGCTTCAT
>NW_021472454.1:0-629 GCF_001605985.2 Dendrobium catenatum | reverse complement strand
TATCTACAAACCCATCTGCCTTCCAAAATTTACCCCGAAACTTTATCAGTTAAAACTCCATCGCAAAAAAAAAAGAAAAGCGAGCGGAGGCCGGGGCCGAATTTTTGGAGCCCACAAAGATCTACCTGTGTAGGTTAGGCAAATAAGATAGGCTAAGATTAGAATTTTGAGCCTAAGGAGGATATTCATTTGTTGATCTTTATGTTTCAGACGAATGAGAGAGGGAGCTTAGAATTTGGCTCTAAGCTTCAAAATCTTCATATAATGATATGTTGAGATTTTAGAGAATTTCAAATCACTATATATGAGAGGAGAGACATGTTCATTTGCTAACTTTGTATTATTAGCAAATGAAAGGGGGATTTAGGATTTGTTCCTAAATCCTTAATGCTTAATGTAATGGGACATTTGGAGCTTAGAGAGGCTCCAAAATATCACATATGGAGGTGTGTATGTTTGTTGATTTTTGTCTTAACAAAAGGGGAATGATTTGGGATTTGGTCCTAAAGTCTTGATGTTTCATGTAATCCAATATTTAGAGCCCTGAGGAGGCTCCAAAGTATTACACATGAAGGGAAAATAGTGCTTGAACGCAAGCTCTTTATATTTGTTAGAACCCATGCAATATA
>NW_021472453.1:0-269 GCF_001605985.2 Dendrobium catenatum | reverse complement strand
TTGACTAATTTTAAATTTTATTTTTTAAAGAAATAAAAATAAATTATAGAAAAAAATAAAACATATTTATTAACCTTAAAATATTAATTTTAAAATTTATTTTTAAATTATTAGAGAGCAATGTAGGTCTTAAAACTATTTTATGATAATAATTATATTTTTAATATCACAAGTAACTACATTAGATCAAAGTAGAAAACTAAAGTATACAATCAATAAACTTAAGTAAAACAAAATTAAAAAGTGAACTAAGATTTTCATAGTGATTT
>NW_021472452.1:0-396 GCF_001605985.2 Dendrobium catenatum | reverse complement strand
GTCTTTGCAACATTGATATTTATGTTTTCTAAGTTTTTTTGTTTTTGTTTTATTTTTGTTTTTTGTGAATTTTTGTGTGTTTTGAATGATTTTGTTTTTGAGTCTATGGTTTGTTTTATGTTTTCTGTATTTTTGAATGTTTTGTTTAATTTTCTTAAATTCAAATTAAAAAATTTTAAAATTGGTGGAAATTGTCCGGGACAAATTTTGTTTCGTACTGGACGATGTGTGGAAGAATCAGTTTGCACGAATTTTAACCGTTTTGAGAGCAGTTTTTAATTAGATCGTCTGTATGATCGTCTAGGACAAAATTTTTTTTTCTCTCAAACGTCGAGACGATTGAATGCAGCGGTTGAATAGATAAGACAGTTTTAATTGTGAAGTTCGTCCGTACGA
>NW_021472451.1:0-1805 GCF_001605985.2 Dendrobium catenatum | reverse complement strand
ACTTATCAGTTAAAACTCCCTCGCCGAATAAGAAAAACGAGTGGAGGCTGAGGCCGAATTTTCGGAGCCCACAGGTTTAATTAGATCTAGGTATTTACTTTCCATGAGCGCAAGCATTCATAGTTAATTACCCATCTTAACACATAAGAGATAACTCTCGATTAAGGATGAATAGATTTTAGGTAATTTTAATCTCAATTGTGGGGATAATGGAGGTAAACCTGATCAAGATCTCATGGTTCTGTCATTCTGGATATACCGTAGGTTTCAGCATACCAACACTTTTAATCATTAACCGTAGTGTCTAGGGAATCTAATTAGCAACCATGGGTTGCCTTCTCTCAAGGATCCCGTGTAAACTAAGGTGATTAGATGTGTGTTTTAGTTTTTATTGGATTTTTGGAGTTTAAATCTATTAGAATACCCAGTAGTTGGTTTTGGTTGGAAGTTACTCGAAATTTTGAATTGAAGTGAGTCTTACGGCTTCTCTTAGAAGTAGTCCGGGTGTTTGAATTTGGGCCGAAACTTACAGCTTTCATTAAAAATAGCTCGTAAAGTGGATCTTACAACTTAGCCTCATAAACTAAGATACCCAAGGGTTTAATTATTTGGGTAGGTCTTACAACTTTCTTTCGAAAGTTGTCTAAAAGTGGGTACAACCTAGCTCTACAGCAAGACTGCCCGAGAGTTTCATTATTTAGGTAGGTCTTACAGCTTCCTTTTCAAAGTTACCTAAAAGTGAATCTTATAACCTAATCATTTAGATTAATATGTCTGTTGGTTTTTGTTTGAGGGTTTGATATTTCATTTAGAAATTTCTCAAAAAAATAGGTCTCACGACTTCTAGTAAAAGTTTTCTAGTTATTTGGATAGGACGAGTCTTACTGCTTCCCTTTGGAAGTAGCGCAATGATGGGTCTTACAACCTAGCCCTATAGGCAAGGCTACCCAAAGGTTCAGATTTAATTTGAGAGAATTTTCGCTCAAGTAACAGTTCTTAGAACTTCTTTTGGAAGATGCATGAAAGTGGGTCATATAATCTAATCCTTTATACTAAGATGCCCAAGGATTTAATTATGGTTTGTTTGAGTTGACAACAATTATTTATTAGCTTAACACTAGACTGTGATTTTCAGTTATTTACTAGCTCGACACTTACTAGCCAGCAGTTATTTTTGTGTGACACTAGTGCTTATGTTACAGTACTTTACTCTTCTTCTTTTCAGTGTTGTGGACTACACTAGTACCAATAGCATGTTCTACTTTGTTAGTAGCTTAGCATGGCACTTGTTTTTTTTCTTACTTTAGCATTTAAATTTCAATGCTAATGAATTACATTTGCTTGTTTGCAGGATCTCGTGTTGTTTTGTAGTTTGCACGGGAGAGTTTGAGAGCTTGTAGGGTGTGTTGCGAGTTGGAGGGTTTTGAGAGCTTCTTATTGAGAGTTTGGATAGCTTTGTTGAGGGATTTGTGAGTTAGAGAGCTTTGTTGAGGGGTTTGTGAGTTAGAGAGATTTGTTTGGAGAGTTTAGAGAATAGTTTGTGCGAATTGTGTATGTTAATTAGTAAAAACATATAATTTTTTATTGCATTTCATTTTATAATTTTCTTAATTAATTGATTAACAATTAATCAATTTAAATCTCAATGCTCTTGAATTTTGAAAATTTTGAGACTTGAATTTAAAATGCTCTAGGGTTTAAAATACTCTAGTATTTAAAATTAACTAATTAATTTCAATTGATTAATTAATTTTGACTAATCAATTATTTTAACTAAATATAAATTAATCAATTTGTTTCTATTG
>NW_021472450.1:0-454 GCF_001605985.2 Dendrobium catenatum | reverse complement strand
GTCACTCATAATTTTGGTAAGTCTCTACATTATAGAAATACTTTGGATGAACCTAAGTTAGCTCAATGGATCAACCTCCCCATAATATTAATAAAATAAATTTGATGGGGCTATTAAAAATAGCTCTTTTGCCTATGGTTGAATTATTAGGGATGAGCAAGGGAACATGGTTATTTCTTTTGCCACCCAATTGACAAAGTTTTTAGTGGTGATGGCTGAGATCTCTACAATTTTTAATTGTCTTAAATTATGTATTTCACTTGGTATTACTAATATTTGGATTGAGGTGGATGCTACTATCCAGTATCCATCATCTTATGAAGCAAACAGATAGTATTTGCAACTCGGATCTTTTTTACCTTATTAGAGAAATTAATCAGCTCTTAATTTTTATTAACTTTACTATTACTCATGTTTATAGGGAAGGTAATTCAGGTGCTAATTTTCTTACAAA
>NW_021472449.1:0-211 GCF_001605985.2 Dendrobium catenatum | reverse complement strand
TTTAGAATTGATCGTCAAAGTGTTTGCCATCATCATAAAGGGGGAGATTATTGCAAACCTATTTTTCATGGATTATGATTTTTATGTTAGAAAACACTCTTGTTTCTCTACGACTGCCTTTTCTATTAACATTTCAGGGTCACAAGATCAGACGATAATCGGAACCACCTCAAGATTGGGTATACTAGGTCTGAGTCAGTCTGTATTTTTC
>NW_021472448.1:0-1139 GCF_001605985.2 Dendrobium catenatum | reverse complement strand
GACATGTCCTAGACAATGGAGTGCAATTATGCCTAAACTACTCTGGAAATTAAGGAAATCATCTAAGGTTTGATAATTCGATCATATCATCCTAGCCGATTGTAGGATCGTTCGGGACAATCAGTTAAACAATCTTTAGTTCTTCTTGGGGGAGTTTGTGAGGGGTTTCACAAAGGCTGCTCCGAGCAAGGATCCAAGTAGTTTATAAGGAGTAGAATGGGGCAAAGAAATAAATAGTCATGAATGTCCAAAAATAAAAAAATGCCTATATAGACTCAGACAGATCAGAACCTACAACCTCGCCTACTGAATTGGTTCTTTCTCCTTTCCCTGATCTAAAACAAAATTCAAATAGATGTGAGTTAATATAGCTCCACAGATCAAACCCACCGATCTTAGATTCCAATAATTAACTCATTATGCATATTCTAAACTAAAAATAGTGCTTAGTAGGTTATTTAACTGATTAGAGTAATTCTAGCATAGAACAAAATTTGTATAAACTTTATACTAAAAGTAAATAAATAAATATTTCATATATCAATGCAGAAAGTAATAGATTTCTCTATGGCTTTTATGTCACTTATCAGAAATAGATATCAAATCCATGCCCTTATGATTTATTGTGCTAGCATATCAAAAAACATGCCATTATAACCCCAAATACTTAGAATATTATATATTCATAAATTCAAGCCCATATCACTATGCATTTAGCATAATGAAACTTCTTCCAATATCATATCTCCTCATAATCACAGATTTCAAGCACATAAACACATTTATCATTACATTGCAATAGAAGAAATATAAACAAATCAATCTAAGAAATTCACATAATGCTTTATTCATAGGCAATATATTCAATAACTGAGTAAAATTTTATCATTTTAGAATCTCATCAAATTACGAGAGATTATTTAGAACACTATTTTAAAGCTTTAGTTATTCTATATCATTATTTTCTAAGATCAGAATTATTATCTAATTTGCTAAAAATAGTACACTTTTTTATTTATCCAGTGAATATTTTTCAAAAAATACCTCAATATTTAGAAACATACATAATATTAAATAGTGATAGAGTAACATACGTGGAATTATCCTTGTTTCTATGCTATAAAATTATAATTTCAATC
>NW_021472447.1:0-432 GCF_001605985.2 Dendrobium catenatum | reverse complement strand
ACTAAAAGTTTAGCTCAAATATGATGAACTACTAGACACAAGGGAAGCCAAAATTTGATTTATTTTGGGCTAGTGTTGACCCCCCCTTTGTCTACATCAACAGCAGCTTTGGAGAGCAGAATGTAGATTTTAGGTTGGGTTTGGAAGGAATTTGCGGGAGGAAAACTTGAAAGAGAGGTAGGGGAGGGGACGGTTGAGCCAGGGGAAGAGGGAAATTAATTTGGGTATGAATAAGGGGAACTCATTTAGGTAGGAGAGAGGAATTTTCCAAAATCTGAAATTAAATTCAGAATTTTGAATTTGGAGGGATGTAGGTTTGTAATTTGACTTTCAAACCTTGAGAAAAGAAGGAAGGGGCTTCCTAATTGAGAGAGTTAATTAAGATGATTGGGTGGGTGATGGGGACATCAGTTGGAAAGTCTACCGTCGACG
>NW_021472446.1:0-683 GCF_001605985.2 Dendrobium catenatum | reverse complement strand
TTTAAAGAAGATATCTCAGAGATTGCATGCCGTCATTACAATACAACAAGATTTAAACCAAAATTTGGAAATAGAAGAAAGCAAAAGGATGTGCCTATAAGTAGGATGTTCTACTTTCTAATAATTCTGAGATTACAATAACTATATGCATCAATGAGATCTACCGCACATATGAGATAACATAATGATCATATTCCACAAGAAGGTGTTATCACATATCCATCAGAAGTAGAGGCTTGGAGAAACTTTGATCGTACACATCCCACATTCATGATAGAACTAAGAAATGTCATATTAGGTTTATGAGCAGATGGTTTTACTCCATTCAGTTAGTCGGCTACACAGTACTCATGTTGGGCTGTGAAACTCACTCCTTATAATCTTCCTCCATATTTGTGTATGACTACTCCTTATATGTTTCTGACACTTATCATTCCATGGCCACATAATCCAAAAGTGAAGATTGACGTATTCTTATAACCATTGATTGATGATTTAAGTTTATTATGGGAAGAGGGAGTAAGTACATATGATATCTACATCAAACATAACTTCACACTAATAGCAGCATTACTTTGGACAATTGGTGACTTTCCTGCATATGGTATGCTTTCAGGTTGAAACACTTCAGGCAAGTTAGCTTATTCATATTATATGGAACATACAAAATCATTCACTTTAAA
>NW_021472445.1:0-416 GCF_001605985.2 Dendrobium catenatum | reverse complement strand
CATCTATCTAGCCAACAATAACAATAATAACAAGCCTTTATATCTCAGTGTGGGGGCTTGGCTATATGAATCATTTTTCTCCATTGTGTCAGACTACGAGTCAAATTTTCATTTAAATATAATAAAAATTTTCATTTTCAATATTTTTTAACAAAGTCCTTTTAGGTCTACTTCTGCCTCTTTTAACATTTGTTGGATCTAATATATCTGCTCTCCTAATTAGTTTATTGAAAGACTTATATTTTATGTGATTAAACCATCTAAGATATCTCCCTCTAATCTAACATGCTACTGGAGCTACTCCAACCTTTCACGTATATACTTGTTTCACATTTTATATGTAAGTGTAAAGACCCTCATCAATCTGATCGTCCTCATCTTCACAACACTTAAATTTATGCTTATCTTTTTAATGG
>NW_021472444.1:0-334 GCF_001605985.2 Dendrobium catenatum | reverse complement strand
ACTTTTTATTTAAAGTAGGAATAATTATTTTCAATATCTCACATTCTTTTTTTAATTTATGAAGTAGCCATGTATATAATTAAAATCTAGTGTGGTGCATTGCCTTATTGGAGGAATGTTGGAACAAAAAGAATAAATGAAATGGAATGCCTATGCCTAGACATAGGATGTTTAGTATTCTAAGATCTATAGAGATAGAATAATTGTATGAAGGCCATAAATCTTTCTTTATATCTTTATAAGCTGAATAAAGATCTATGGATATATATGTTCATCCAATAGGATTTCCCTTAGGTAGACGCCCACTGACGTAGCATCGACTCGAACCTATCAC
>NW_021472443.1:0-1857 GCF_001605985.2 Dendrobium catenatum | reverse complement strand
ATGGATCGTCCCCGTACGATCATGGATCGTCCCGGACAATTTTACTTAAAGTGTCGGAAATGATCCTAATGAATATTGGTACGAATTGTGTTTATACATGATTATCATCCCGTATGAACTAGGTTCATCTGGACGATCAGTTATTCCATTGGTCAGTTTCCAAAAAGTGTAGAATGTCGCCAAAATGTGAAGTGTTGATTCACTTTGTCTCGAGACGATCAGGTCTTGGTCCAGACAAAATTTTTACGGAGGATAACTCGTCTTGGCACGATTATAAATTTCGTCTAAATGAAATTTTTACAGAGAAGAATTCGTCTTGGGATGATTTGGATTTCGTTTGGACGAAATTCTTATAGAGACCAAGTCGTCTTGGCACGATTATAGATTTCATCTAAACGAATTTTTTACAGAGCCTAAATCCTCCTGGGATGAAAATAATTTCGTCCTGGACGATCAGGACTTAGAAAAATTTTCTCAATTCCATATCGTTCCATTGCTCTTATGAGGAGATAACTGACCTGATCGTCCTGTACAAACTAGGTTCGTCCCGTACGATCAGTACAACTTTTGTAAAATCTCCTTATGTGTGTATGTGTGTGTTTTTATTCACTCATTACAATCATTCCCTCTCAATTTAAAGAACAATTTAAAGCTTCAATTTACAAAGGATTGTATGCTGAATTTGATTTGAAGTCTTCATGGTTTGGAGTTTGATTTTCCTGAAATGTTAGCACACACAAGAGCAAAAATAATTCTTCCAAAAAGTGTTAGGAGATAACTACACATAAAACAATAATATTTGGAATCATAAAAAACCATATAAGTTGCATGAATGTAAAACATGCTAATAGCAACTCTCTTAACAATCTCCCCCTTTTTTATGATGGCAAAACAATTATTGTTTGTAGGATTTCAAATTCAATGATTCTCCTAAACTTTAGTGGAGCATGAAAACATTAATCTTCATAGAATCATATTATAGTATTAATATGACTCAAGTTTATCTAAAATAAAAGAAGCTTCATCATTGCTCTTATTATAACTGTAATCATCATAGAATTGAAAAATGGTACTACTAATATGGTTTTATTGTTATGATTGGTCCAACTTTAGGTTTATAGTTTTGTAGGTGCATTTTATCCAATAAAGTCTCTATATATAGAGAAGCTATAATATGTTTTATTTGAAGCAAAGAAAATTTAGTTTTTTTTTTTTTAACAACTAATATGTTCCCTTTGCCTCACTCTCTTCCTCTCCTCCAACAAGTTGAAGAGTAACTTCATCTTCCTCCCAAGAAGATCCAATAAGTAGTATTAGAGCTAGGTGGAGGTGGAGGAAAGCTCATGTCTAAAGAAAAAAAAAATAGAAGAAAGAGAGGAGGTGGGAAGGGCGGCTGTGGATCACATGGGCGAGTTCGATCAAAGTGGACTAGGTGTGCGGTCGAAGGCTAACCGCAAGGAGGTAGCCATGCAGGTTTCAGATCAAGCCGAAGGTGAAGATGACTGTGAATGTTTTGGATCATGCCAAAAGGGCAGACAAATCCACACGGGTGGACACGCTTGGGTACACGCAGGAAGTTGTACGCGCAAGGTGCAGAGAGCACGGCGTGCAGGCTAGTTGGAAATAATAGGACTGGTGTACAAACTAGCTAGGTGCAGCAGGATCCCATGCAAAAATGGAACGAAGGAGTGCTCGGGATCAAAGAGGCGGTGTGCTGTGCTTTCCTTGGTCGTGAGTCGAGTGGCATAAAAGGTAGAGGTGGATCCTACAATGCGTGGGAGGCTTCCACACTAGTAATTTTTGGTGTTATTTACTAGGAGTGCAAGAAGATCAGGGTTGCAATTTTTTTTTTGGCTT
>NW_021472442.1:0-223 GCF_001605985.2 Dendrobium catenatum | reverse complement strand
ATGGCTAGGGAGGGCTTTAGGAATGTTCTAGAGCCTGACCCAACAGCTGGAATGGGTTAAGCAAGAATGGATTAGTTTAAGGAGTTTGTTTGATCACCTTAAATTCACTCAAAACATTGTGTTGACCGTTTGACTGGTCAAACAGTCAAACAATGGTGAGGTGGCAATAAGAGGAGCTATGGGTGCTGGTTTGAATTGGATTTGATCAAAAGGATTGAGAAGA
>NW_021472441.1:0-314 GCF_001605985.2 Dendrobium catenatum | reverse complement strand
TAGGATTCGAGGCTACTACATTCGGTCTCGTAGTATTCCTTAAATAGTAGGTAGGTCCCTTCCTTCTAGGGACTATAAATCCTACTTATCTGCGTCACAGGATGACGCCACCTCTATCCTTCTCTCACGCATGTGATCGAATGTTTGATTTTGATTTTCTCCAGTTTCTCTCTAATACCCTAGAGCCTCCGAATGTTGGTTTGAGCCACGCATGTCAATTCAGCCCTTCGGACCTTTCTTCCCTTTGAGTAGGATTTCCTAGTCTATACCCTTGTGTCGATCCCATTTTAGGAGAGGATAATGTATAATCCTTA
>NW_021472440.1:0-377 GCF_001605985.2 Dendrobium catenatum | reverse complement strand
TTTATGTATATCATGAACAATTAATTTTAAACAAGAGTGCAAAAAAATTTCAAACAATTTCTCTCCTATCATAAAAGACTCAAGAAAAGGGAATATTAATGCAATGTCAAATAGAATAAAAGGGTTGTTGCCCTATCATAACATAACAAACTTAATAACCATTAAACACAAATCATCGGTGTTTGATAATTATGATTGTCCATAGTTTAATTAAAAAGCTTTCCACCAGTAATTCAAAGTGCTTGAAACAAAAGAGCTCTTATAGAAATTTTGAAGAACAGGAATATCAAAATATTAGAACAAAAAATTGTGAAACCAATTATTAAAACATCACAGATGTTTCAAACATTATATCTTTAGATAGTTTTTTATTAAAT
>NW_021472439.1:0-968 GCF_001605985.2 Dendrobium catenatum | reverse complement strand
CGCCCGTCTAACGGGCGACTTACCTTAAATGTAAGTCACCCGTTAGATAGGCGATTATGCCTAGTTTTAATTTTTTTTAAAATAATGCTTAATCCCTTAATTAAGGCTTTAATCATGCTTAGTCTTAAAAATTGCCCAATGCTTTATTATATATTAACTGTTAGTATATTAAATCAAAGCACTACTAATAAATGTATTTAAATAATAGTTGTACGTCCCATTAACCTATTAAATTAATCCTTTTATAGGGGCGTACAAAGCAGAAGATAATTATGAAGTATTTCTTGTGAAGTCTGTAGCGGTGTGAAGGAAAAGTGAGAGTGAAGAAGTAGGGTAAACATTATTCTGTGCGATGAAGAGTTTTCGGCTCATGCAAGCGGTAGTTTTCCAGTAACCATCAGAGAGCAATCGACATTATCTATTCGCAGGAATCCTGTAGTTTAGTTCGCTACAGTGTCGCGGGACTGTAGCAAGGTCCGATCCGGCTGAAGGATTTCGGCAAAGCAATTGGGTTCTGTATCAGTTTAGATGGTGAGAAGGAGACTTTAGATGTCAGCCAGAGAAGGAATTTCGGTAAAAATAGGAGAAAATCCTGCTGCTATCAAGTATTTTCATAGGTAAAAATTTTAATGGAAGTTTTTATATATTTTGTTATGATAGTTGATTGAGATTTAATCATAGGCTTCATTTGGGACGACTTTCTCACTGCTTCTTAAAATAATTTTTTAATACAAAATTAATTTTTTTTTTTTTAAACTTAATTTAAGAAGCAGCAAGAAAGTCGTATCAAACGAAACTTTAGCTTAAGGTTCCGTTTAAGATAATTTTTTTACTGCTTTTTAAAATATTTTTTTAGGACAAAAGTTTAATGAACTAGAAAAATTTTTACTTGAAAGCTTCTTTAAAAAGCACTTAGGAAGCTGCCCCAAACAAAGCATAAATTTAGGAAGAGTTATACCATGGTATTA
>NW_021472438.1:0-470 GCF_001605985.2 Dendrobium catenatum | reverse complement strand
AAAAGAAGAAAATCATTTCTTCTCGGAATTCCGTTTGTCTTGCCTAACAAAATTATCGTGCAGGCCCCCTCTACCGCTAGGCGAAGCTAGAGACCGACGTCAGCTAGGGCGACGGCGCGACCTCCATTCAACGACGTCGCGACTTGAGCGTAATTTCGCCTCTCAGCTGTCCTTAAGCTCCTCTATTTTGATGTGTCTATATAACTTTGCAAACGAGGTAGGTTTATTATTTTGGCATAAGATTATTTAATGTTTAGTTTTAGTTGAAGTTGTAGCCTAATATTTTTTGTTTGAACAATTATATATGGTAAGGTAAGTAGTTGCTAATTTCAGATAAAGTTTTTTTTTTTTTTTTTGTAGATTTCTAATGTCTCGTTTAACATTAATATCTCATTTAAAATTAATTTAAATTTTTAATAAAGTAATTAAATAATAATTATATTTTGTTAAATTAATTAAAAATATCACTA
>NW_021472437.1:0-244 GCF_001605985.2 Dendrobium catenatum | reverse complement strand
AGTATCACGCCGCAACCTATGCTCCATAACTCGCTCCAACAGTTTTAAAGTATGACACATTAACTTAATACCTCTATAATTCGCACAATCTTGTGCATCACCTTTATTCTTAAAAATAGGAATTAACACACTCATTCTCCACTCATATGGCATCTTATTAGCCTTCAAAATAGTATTAAAAAGTTTAGTAAGTAATGAAATTCTTTTATCTCCTAAGCATTTCCACACCTCTATTGGAATATCA
>NW_021472436.1:0-741 GCF_001605985.2 Dendrobium catenatum | reverse complement strand
TTTTCTTCTCGAGGTAAGTCACATTATGTACATCTCAATTTTAAAAAATACATAATTTTAGTGAATTTTTCGATTAAAATTTTGTATCCGTTAACAAAAAATGCGAATAACTTTGCACAAGTAAGACTTTCACCACATTACTTTTTATATGTTATAGAGATTACAATTATACATACTTTGAATATTTTCTAGAAATTTTACAACGAGGGTTTTAAAAATTGTGGAGTTTTTTATCTAGATTTTGAAAAATAGTTGTGTAGTACAATAAAATTTTTAAAATATCATTTTACACAATTCTTGATAATTTGGTAATTTTTTGAAACTGTGTATTTTTGCCTTGTTACGGGCTAGAAAATACGCAGCAGTAGAGATTTAATTCTGAGTCTTAGCGTTGTACGGATAACTAGCTCACACACAGAGAACACAAGATTTTTTACGTGGAAAACTCTTAAAGGGGGAAAAACCACGGGACCTTGCCCAGTTGAAAATGATTCCACTAGACTTTGAGTCGGTTACAAAGGACTGAATCACCTTCAAGGGTAATCAAATTACAATCAGTTACTTAAGTAAGACGTCGGGTCTTTGGCAGGACGTAAGGAGTGAACGTTGGGCCTTGAGTAGGACGTTGGGTCTTCGGCAGAACGTAGGGACTAAGCGTCGGGCCTTGAGCAGGACGTCGGGTCTTCTGCAGGACGTAGTGACTGAGCGTCGGGCCTTGAACAGGACGTCGAATCTTCGGCA
>NW_021472435.1:0-1546 GCF_001605985.2 Dendrobium catenatum | reverse complement strand
CAATCATAAAATATGATTTTTTTAAGACCAAAAAGAACATTATAATACTTAAAGAGTAGAAAGCACATTTAGCCTCATATCTAGTCCTAGAATCGTGCCTTATCACCCAAATAAGAAGAATATTCCTAATCCCATAACTCTCTAATATGAGAGGGTTTAACAACTTAAGATGTAGAACATAGATGAATTATTCATTCCACAACTAATGGCACATATATCATTGATCTGAGTGAGACAACAGACAATAATTTATAGATTGTGAAAAAAAAAAGCCAATACAAAGTTTTTCATAATAGGTAGCTAGATAAATTCCCTCTCCATTCCCAAAAAAAAAAAAAATTCATTCAAGGCATTGATTGAAAGATTTAAATTAGGTTATAACATTATGTTTGCGTTGATCTATTATCATCCAAGTATCCAACTATGATTAGCTAAGGCTCAGCTAGTTGTTGGACAATGTTAATAGCCTTTAACCTTCTCAAGTAGTCTTTCTAACTAAGCATTCAAAAGAAGATCTAGAATCAAATTTACATGTTTGTTCCACCATGAGTTAGGAATAAAGCTCAACAACTTGGGCTTCAAACTCCATGGGCCTTTGCTTCAGTAGTAATAATTTCTCTTCAATAACCACTTTTCTTAAGATGGTATGATAAGGGTGATAATTTTAATTAATAGAGGGAGCTTCAGCGGCTTCGTGTTTCGAATTTTCTTCAATCCATTGATGGAGCCTTGAGGTAGAGTGAAGGTTAAAGTAAAATCATGGCTTCAATGCTCCAGGAAGCATGAAGGTTAAAGTGAAAAGATAACACAATTTTTCTGATATAGGCATACTCCAGGAAGCATGAAGAGCAGAGAGCAAGGAGGAAATAACAACAAGCAGAACTTTTGCATGGTATTCTGCTTCAGTTTTTTTTGAAAGTGTATTCTTCTTCTATTGAAGAATGTGAAACAATGTGTTATTTTTTAGATTTTTAAGTGACTAATGATATTCTTAGAAAAATGTAAAATTCAATGATTGATTTTTTGGTGTACGGGGGAGAAGGCTTTAGCTTGTATGTGGGAGTTTTGGGAAAATAAATTCTCTATCATGACGTAGATTTGAGATAGCGAAGAAGAAAGTATGCAGCTGCAAGACATGATGTACATAGTGGTACTGAAAATTTATCGAGTCTGTGGACAGCGAATGTGATGTTTGGTCTTAATTGTGACACATTTAGGATCAGAGTATTGTTCAAACTATTCTGACATACTTAGAAATCAAGCAATCTATTGAATTTCTGCATTTGATTTTTTTTTGCAAGTATATGGAAATGATCTGCGTGTATTAAAGTTGGTTAAGTGTGTCAATAAATGATCCGACCTAAACCCAATCTAAAAAAAATTAAATTCAGATTGAACCTTAATAAATTGGTCGAATTTTCCTACCTGATTTCATAATGACCTGCAAAACTAATTTTTACCCCAAAAAAACTTGGTTAATGTTTATTCCTTAATTTTTTTTATATAATTTTGTTATTTTAAACTAAATATACAAAACTTTGGAGTT
>NW_021472434.1:0-219 GCF_001605985.2 Dendrobium catenatum | reverse complement strand
TTTCCAAAGATACCAGGTCAATTTAGGCATAATTGAGTTAGATCGTCCTAGACGATAATAATATCGTCTTGGCCGATTTCCTATAACAAAGAATTCCAAAATAGACTATGGCGGTTGATTCTTTCTGAATTGAGCATATCGTCCTGGCCGATACAGGTATCATCCAGGCCGATCTGTTTATAATGGCTGCCTTAATGAGGATGCCCTAATTAAGGTTTC
>NW_021472433.1:0-448 GCF_001605985.2 Dendrobium catenatum | reverse complement strand
GATGGCATCCTCACTAGGCTCGCCTGGAGGCAGATCGTCGGGTCTCTGCCAGTGGAACATTCCCTATAAAGGGAAATCAAGAAGAATGGGTCAAAAAAAAAATTCTAAAGGTGGGGAGCTAATAAAGATCGTCAACTAACATACAACAAACATGATTCGCTCTAGACGCGAACCACATTTGTTGGGGGGCATTTGTTGGGGGGCACTTCTCTTATCTACAGGATCCTTACCTACAAATGATCTCATTAGTAAAAGCTATGCTAAGGAGTTCATTATGCAGTGGTTTAGGAAGCCATCAAACAAGCCTTTGGACTATTTGGTACATAAACATTTCACTTATGTCTATAGTTGATCACGGTGATATGGGAAAGCCAACTCCACAGCAACATGCTTATGAAGATGAAATGACATAGGAATTTGATCTTAAAATGTGAGTTTGTGTTGCCAA
>NW_021472432.1:0-262 GCF_001605985.2 Dendrobium catenatum | reverse complement strand
GATTCGAGCTACTTTTTTTGCAGGAAGACCGTGCTTATTGCTTTTCTTTTGTTCTTCCTTTTTTGGGTGATGTCGTTTTGCAGCCCTAGATTGTTATTAGACAATTTTGTAATTATTAGTTTAAGGAACCATCAGCTCGTAGGTTTTATTTTGTAGCCCTTTCGAGCAATAGTGAGTTGAAGGTTCCTTTTAAGGACCTTGTAATCATTTTTTATATTAAAGCGTAGGCCCCTCCGTGGGTTTTAACCAAAAAAAAAAAAGC
>NW_021472431.1:0-240 GCF_001605985.2 Dendrobium catenatum | reverse complement strand
TATCAACTCTTATTAATACGCATAGAAAGATCAGGTTTAAACTTGAATTCACTTATTGACCCGTACAATATCCCTAGACGTCACGTGTGTACCAATAAGATACTCGTTGGGGCACATGGGGGTGTTTGGTTTTATCGATAAATTTTTCTTTAAAGGGCCTTGAAGGCCTAATATGAATGTATAAAATAAATATTTCGGTCAGTCTCATGATCGCATATTTATTTAGTGGTTTGAACTATA
>NW_021472430.1:0-290 GCF_001605985.2 Dendrobium catenatum | reverse complement strand
CTCGGGCCGTTGATCTCATGATCAACGGCTCGGATTTGGTCGGACGGAGATCCCATCCGCCGGATCAAACGATCCCACGGATCTCCCCAGGATTCGGCTCGATTTGGTCCGTTCTCCTCACACTTTAGAATTGGTTTAATACAAAAAGTTTTGATCTGTATGCAGTTATTTTGAAAACAGCAAGTTGCACTATTTTAAAACTATTTAATTATGTTCTTCAAACTTTGAAATTGTGTAACTTTCTCGTTTTAAGTCGGATTTTTGTGCACAGCACCTTGTTTTGGGTGTAT
>NW_021472429.1:0-451 GCF_001605985.2 Dendrobium catenatum | reverse complement strand
ACTTAATATTTCTCTACCACTAAAAAAATATTTCAGGAAACAACAACCTTTATGGAATTTACGCTTTTAACATTCACTATTAACATTTAAATTATAACAATAATAATAAATTTTTGTAGCCAATGCGATGGATGATCGAGAGTTCACCTCACCGCTCCTTCGAGCTATTTTTTTAACACCTTTTAATAAATGCTGGAGAGAAAGCTAAAGAATATTGAAGAATAAATATTTACATTTTGTTTGTCCGGAGGCAATTGAACTTTTATAGTCTTAGGTTTTTGTTTCAGTAGTTCTAAAATTGAATACATGAATTATAATTTTAGTAGTGATACATCATCAAAAATTTAGTTTGATCGGGCACGAATCTCGAGGCAAAAGATAGTTGGAAACTTCAAAAATTAATTTTTGGAGCACCCGAACTCCGATTTCAGCGAGCTTACAGTCAAACTGA
>NW_021472428.1:0-346 GCF_001605985.2 Dendrobium catenatum | reverse complement strand
TCTTATTGTTCGACCACGTGAACTTCGGACCGGAGAACCCCAAATCATGGAGATCGTTATCAATCAAGAAGGCCGCCATCTCCTGAGAGCCAATTGGAAAGCCCAATCTTCTGCCACCCTTCTTCTCACTCTGGTCCAGACAGCAGTTGAAATCCCCGCCCACAATCGCCGGGAGTTCAGCATCAATACACGAGCCCAAGACTTCCCATAAGCCCCGTCTAGTGTGATAATCCTTACCGGCATAAACCATGGCCAGACACCACCTCTCACGAGTAGGAAGCACCAGGTGCCCCACAATCGCTTGATCGAACATCCTGACTGTCACGAACTGCACCTTGTCATTCCT
>NW_021472427.1:0-579 GCF_001605985.2 Dendrobium catenatum | reverse complement strand
TGAAAAATATAAGGATGTGTGAGCACCTCTTACAGGCTTGTTGTCGGCATCGTTGGTGGTGGCTCACTTGCTTTTCGACCTAGACAGGCTTATTCTAGCATTTTTGAGATCCCTTGGACTATTTTTAAGGTCTCTAAGATAATATTTTTTTAATATGTCAAACTCAATTTTGACACTTTCGGAGCCCAACAGAGTCTTATGACCAAATGCAAGTATACTTAAAGAATTTAGGGTTGAATTTTTAATAATTTTTGTTCCAAACAATGGCATGAAAAATAAAATTTATAGTGAAGGGGATTTTACTTGGTTTGCAACCTTCAGGGGAGATTTTGGGCTCCAAAAATTCGGCCCCGGCCTCCCCGCACTGTTACTTTTCTTCGACGAGGGAGTTTTAACGGGTTAAATTTTGGGGTAAATTTAGGGAAGGCAGATGGGTTTGTAGATAAGACACTACCTAGAGATTTTGCCCTCATTTTGTGAGGATTTTATGATCTAAGTTCTGGTTTCCTATATATAGGTGCAAGCCCCTATAATTAATTACTCCTCCCACTAACGAGAGAGAACTTTCGATTAAGGCTA
>NW_021472426.1:0-538 GCF_001605985.2 Dendrobium catenatum | reverse complement strand
ATTATGAAAACTATTATGGCTCATGTTCCTTAGTAAGCTTATGGCCACTTGATGCAAATGCAAAAGTTTGTGGCAAGGCAAATGTAGTAGTAGATGCTTTAAGCAGGAAGACTTCTAGTGCCAGTTGGATGATTACACAACAGTATGAGTTGATCAGAGATTTGGAGAAGTTAGAGATTTCTGTAGTTCAGCCCAAATGATGCAGAGTTTGTGGCTTTGAACCAGATGACCATTCAGTCAACATTGAAGGATAGGATAAGAGAAGCTTTGCCATAAGATGCAGAATTTGAGAGTCCTAAATTGGGTGAAGGTTGGTCATGTGGAGGAGTTTGAACTTGATGAGGATGAACTACTACGGTATAGAGGCAGAATTTGCATCCCAGATGTTGGAGATTTGAGGAAGGACATTCTTCAAGAAGCTCACTATTCAGGTTATACCATTCACCCAGGTAGTAACAAGATGTACCAAGATTTGAAGGAATATTTTTGGTGGCCAGGGACGAAAAGAAGTGTAGCAGAATTTGTGGCCAAGTGTACA
>NW_021472425.1:0-211 GCF_001605985.2 Dendrobium catenatum | reverse complement strand
CAATCGTCTGCTAAGGTAGTACAATGCATTCTCCTTGCCTTCCTCATTCTCTTGAGCTAACAATGCACCTAAAGACTCATCCAGGGCCGTAGTGTAGAGAATCAACGGTCTGCCTGGGATAGGTGCAGCTAAAACAGGGGGGTTCATCAGGTAGCGCTTTATACTCTCAAAGGTCTCCTGACAACGCTCATCCCAACGGAATCGGGCATCC
>NW_021472424.1:0-323 GCF_001605985.2 Dendrobium catenatum | reverse complement strand
CGAGCTCCCAGTCGTCTCTTCCGATCAAAATGTCGGAACTTCCGATCCTTTCAGTCGGCGAGCTTCTGCAATTGCTTCCGATCAAAAGAACATAACTTCCGATCCTACTGGAAGGGAAGTCGTTGAATGGCGAAGTCGAACTGCTGCGAAGAAGTCGGAGAGGGAGAGATTTCGAGAGGAAGAGGGCGGGAGCAGAGGGAGCGTTCGCGGGAGTCAGAGTGCGAGAGAGGGAGAATCGAGAGAGGACAGTGCGAATGAGGGCCTTCGTTCTCATTTTAACGACGCTAAAGGAGTCGGCTCGAGGCGGGATCGTGCGATGAAAT
>NW_021472423.1:0-281 GCF_001605985.2 Dendrobium catenatum | reverse complement strand
TTTTTATCTTCACTGTTTTATATTAAAACAATCTGGACTAGCTGGTTTTTTATCTTCACTGTTTTATATTAAAAAAATCTGGACTAGCTGGTGGCTAACTGGCTTTATCTGTATTCACGGTGTATTTTATCATTGACTCATTGTTTTGATTAATTTCTTCTTCTCTGCTTTATGTTAAATTTCTACTAGCCGGTGCTGGTGTTGCTGAATGCCGGTTTAACTGATGGTATAAGTGTATAGCTATAACTTGAGCCGGTATAGAAATTTGTTTTGCTGTGTTG
>NW_021472422.1:0-208 GCF_001605985.2 Dendrobium catenatum | reverse complement strand
ATAAATATCGTACCGACCAACTTTAACTCAAATTTGTCCTTTTGTGATGATGTGGATCGTACTGTACGAAACGGAGGTATCGTACAGTACGATACTCAATAATGTCGTACCAACCGGCTTTAATTCGTCCCAATCCGTTGCTGACGTGGATCGTATTGTACGAAGAAGAGAAATCGTACAATACGAATAGGTGGATCTGCGGGAAGAT
>NW_021472421.1:0-451 GCF_001605985.2 Dendrobium catenatum | reverse complement strand
CAAGAACGGGAGCTCGCTAGCTGTGAAGTTAACTTTCTCCCTTTCGCGCGCTTCTTCGGATAAATCCCGCTCGGATTTACTAAATCCGGCTACCCCTCAGATTTACTAAATCCCGGATTTAAGTTGTAAGTCCGTAAATCCGGGATTTACTGAATCCCGGAATTTAACGTGCGCACAAAAACTGTTTGGCTGGATTTAGCATAAATCCGACTTAAATCCCGCTGTAAATCGAATACCAAACAAGCAACAAGTGGGATTTAGTAAATCCGAAATGTGTTAAATCTTAAAACTGTTTGTTATGCCAAATGTTAAATCATGTTAAATCAGGAGAAATTGTTTGGTAACATATTTCAGGATTTATAGCAGTTAGACATTTAAATGTGATGAAGATAATTATAACTTAAAAATAAATTGATAATTAAAAATAAAAAATATAATGTGTTATAAATTT
>NW_021472420.1:0-365 GCF_001605985.2 Dendrobium catenatum | reverse complement strand
TGAATATTCTATTGTAATTTGGAGAAATTTGGAATTTTTGATTTTTGCAGGATTTTTGTGTAAATTTGATAGACTGCCGTTACTCTGCCCGATTTCATATGATTTCTGATTTGTCTGAATTTGATAGATTGCATTGTTATGAATGTGAATATTGATTTGATTGCTTTAATATTGACCATTGAATTGATTATTGATTGATTATTGATACTGAAACACAAGTGGAATCTGGTTGAACGTTGGTTGGAGATTGAATTGACCTGTACAGGATGGTGGGCCGACGGGCTTTCCTTTAAACATCAATTATGGATAGATGGATGGGATTCATAAAGAGTTCTTATAGATATGCCAACGGGCGGCCGACGGGC
>NW_021472419.1:0-1148 GCF_001605985.2 Dendrobium catenatum | reverse complement strand
ATGTTCGTACACGCTTATCGTCCTGTACGAACTAGGTTCGTCCGGTACGAAATGATTATTGCATAGGTCGGTTCCCAAATCCCTGCAGGACGTAACCAACCGAGGTAAGTCGGTTCAGTTCGTCCTGGGACGAATAAGTTTTGTCCTGGACGATTTTATATAGAGAGTTTCGTCCAGAGACGAAGATTAAATTCGTCCTGTACGATTTTATACAGAGTTTCGTCCAGAGACGAACCATGCATTTCGTCTGGACGAACAGTACAAAATGAGAATCCCGAGACATTCATCCCGGGATGAATGTTAAATTCGTCCTGGACGATTAGGACTTAGAAAAATTTTCTCTCTGCCTGTTCGATCCGTTGCTCTTTCGAGGGCTTAATTGATATATGTTGCAACCCATGACCCCGAGTTTGAGATTTTGATTATGCTAAATAATGAGTGTTTTGGAACAACTTTTCATTGAATATTATTTTATTTGCTATTGTCCTTGAGTATTAACATTTCAGGAAGATCACAAGTGACTCAGGACGAAAGGAAGACTCAAGAACGGGTAGATTACGAGTATGAGTCAGATATTGTATTTTTTATTTATTGTATTTTTATTTTCTTGAGTCTGGCCACAAAATGCATAAGAGTAAGAGCAACCATGCACACACACAGGGGGAGAGTTTGTTTTTAAATGCAAAATGTAATAGAATTTCTTCTCTGTAGATCCTACTGTACGATTTTAATTCGTACCATACGATCCAAGCTATGTGGACGATTCTGTGAATAAATCGTACTGAACGAATCTCTTCGTACTGTACGAGATGTTCAGATCCAAAAACCCTAGCCGTAGTTTAGTTTAAGTAAGTGATTTTGCACCGTTCGTACTATACGAACATGTTCGTACTGTACGATCTATTTTTAAATACTTACTTAAATTAACCCGTGATTAGTGCATGAAATCCAGGCCTAATTAAATTTTAAACATCGTATTGTACGAACCTGATCGTACCATATGATGAACAGAGATGACATCTGATCGTCCAGACCATCGTACTGTACGAATAGTATTTTGTGAATTGTACCGTACGATATTATATCGTACATTACGAATTGTTTTTGAACTATTCGTACACCTTCGTACCAGGACGACGTCTGTTTAT
>NW_021472418.1:0-342 GCF_001605985.2 Dendrobium catenatum | reverse complement strand
CAATCTCCCACCACACAATTGGTTTCAGATGTTTGCTCCCGTGTTTAATAATCTTCCATGCTGTCGAAATAGATTTGTTTATGTTTCCAACATTCCAAACAGAACCGTATTTAGGAAATAATGCTTTATGCAATAGAGAATCATCCTCTTTTAAGTATTTCCAAGCTATGTTAGCTCAAAGAGGACCAACTTTGTTGATACAAGAATGTATCCCCTACCAAAGTTATCAACTGGTTCACAAAGTTTGTTCCAGTTAACGTAATGTAATCCTGCCCATTATTACTTTTATTCCAAATAAAATTCTAACATAATTTTTCAATCTCTTCAAGGATTGATTTTGGA
>NW_021472417.1:0-412 GCF_001605985.2 Dendrobium catenatum | reverse complement strand
GTCTTTAATCAAAATTTCATGCTCTTTTTTGTAGATTTAAAAATTCTAATTTTAAGCTAGTATGTGTTTTCTTTAATTTCCTATATGATGCTTGAATTTTTTCTAAAACTTCAAGAAGTTGATCGTAGGAAAGTTCACATACCTCTTCTTGATCAGGATTGTTGTCTGCCATCAAGCACAATTTTGATGTCTCATCTTCTGGTTCTTTTTTTTGCTGAATCTGATGCCGAATCCGCCCAAAATGCTCTTTATACTCTCATCTTGTCCTTCCTTAGCTTAGGTTTCTCCTAACCCTTTCATTTGCTTGAGTGGTCTTTAAGTGTAGGGCAGTCAGTTTTCACGTGTCCTGGTTTCCTGCAATTATATCAAACAACATCAGAAGATTCTTTAACATGTTTATGATCCTTACCTT
>NW_021472416.1:0-253 GCF_001605985.2 Dendrobium catenatum | reverse complement strand
TTAAATATAAATTTTATTTTTATTTATATAATTAATTAGATTATTACTATTTTATATTATATTAATTAATCACGATATACCCATTCTTCCCAATGGTTCCTGCCTGTTGCGGAGGAGGGCAAATTGTTGCGTCCGGTGTCGCCACGTCACCAAAATACATTGCGACCCAGTGTATTTGAGTGACGTGGCATCACGGGATTGGATGTCCGGACGCAATAATTCGCCATTGCGGAGAGAACCGTGAAGCTCCAGC
>NW_021472415.1:0-1189 GCF_001605985.2 Dendrobium catenatum | reverse complement strand
TAATCGGCGGTTAAATGACAGTCGCTATTACCGGCGGCCTAACGTTGCGAAACCCCCAGTTAGGCCGCCAGTTAATACCGACAGTCCTTTAACCGCCGGTCATGACCGCCGGTAATCGTCGTTTTTCCTGTAGTAGAATTTGTGACATTTGGTGGTAGCATCAGATCATATCATTTTGTTGGAGGATTCACAGTCGTGGCCCCTGAAAAAAAAAATTGCATGCAAAAGATTCAATGAGTTCCATTAAGAGGCACATTACATGTTCAGTTTGATAAAATTGTGTAAGTTGCTTAATTAACTCCCACACAAGTGCAATTTCCACGAGAACAAATGGGATGATAGTTGCTTAATTCCTCCCATAAACTTTTGAGCATTGTGTAAAATAGTGCAACTGAAAGTTGTTCTTGTCTCAATTGATTAATTAATTACAAATTTGGAATTTTTTGGGTCCATTCTTTTGCTGAAATGTATCTTTAAGATCAACCAAATTTTTGTGACATATCTGAAAGCAAAAGACTAGCAAAAATCTCTTGAGATACCAAGTTAAGAATCCAAGAAATTAATATATTATTTTTTCGCATCTATGATCCGTACCATATAGTGGTTTGATAGAACCATCAAAAAACCCTAACTTGTTCTCGGCGAATAAGGTAATAACCATGGCTCAACTCCAGGAGAAATAATTGTCTCCTATCAAGATTTGTGAGATTAGAGCAACTCTCGTGCTATAATTAGAATGATGATTGTAATAGGGGCAATGGGGATTGTCAAAGCTTAGCCCCTCGATAACAGTTGTGGCATGTGGAGTAGTTCCCATGTTGGCAAAAAGATAAAGCTAGCAAGCGGAAACACAAGAGAAGACCAAGCTATTGAGCGGAGAAGCGACAAAAGGTGAAATGCTCTGATATCATATCAGGATAGGAGAGGAAAAAAAAAAAGATGGCAAATGTATTATTTTATTCTTCCTCAACTAAAACACTATTGTGTCCAATATATATATAGAAATGGCTTTGGATAAAAAATGTTAAAGTATGAATTTCTTATGTGTAATCAAGATAACTAGTCAGTAACTTGATTAAATTGATGAACAGTTGAAATGAAATAAATGTACGCTTCGTTTGATTGGAAGTTTTTGGTGCTTATTATGTTTTAAAATGACAAATTCATTTCATCTTTATTGTTTGGTTCA
>NW_021472414.1:0-295 GCF_001605985.2 Dendrobium catenatum | reverse complement strand
TACAAAACAGATACACTTCAGAAAGGATGATCCTAATTACTTGGAGGTGGAGGTGGTGGGTATTGGAAGTAGTGATGGAGGGATGTTAAATATTGATCAATTGAGAAAAAATGTTCCCAAACCACCGCATGTCATCCTTGTATTATTGATGTTGTTTTCGTATGTGAGTGTAAAGACAACTATTGTGTTGGTCAAATTATTCAACCAAATCATGGTGAGGGTAGGCTGGTGGAAGTGCTCAGGGTGGTGCATGTTATCTTGGTCAAATAGGAGCTTCTTCTATGGTAGCTTCTCC
>NW_021472413.1:0-657 GCF_001605985.2 Dendrobium catenatum | reverse complement strand
ACATACTCGGCTCAACTCGGTTCGTTTGCAGCCCTAGTAGCCATATGTAAAAGCGTGGGCAACATGGCAAGCTTAAGTCATGAAACTATATGAAGAGTCAAGCTTGTCATTTGCGGTTTTGCCTGTGCAAATAATGTGTATTTTTGGGAAAGATGAAGCTTCTCTCATCTCTTTTTGAGATGTTAGAAAGTCCAAATGGTTGGAGTTGTGTTCTTGCACTTGTTAAAAAAATGTTGTTATATCTTATTTAACACTAGTTGGCATTTGGGGCTCACTCATCGACTGTCATTCCGAGTACTTCTGAGAAAATGAAGATCAAGCTTATTCAATTACCCTCCAAAAGCTCACCATTTGAGAGCTGCTCTCTAGGACATCTAATGTGGATCCTATGCTGGAGAAGATTCCAATTGAAAAATGAGCATTCGTGAGGCATAAAGATTGGGTATCAAAGCTATGTAAAGGTGCCTGCAATGCCAGCTAATGTAGGTAAAAAAGTGGGCACTAAAGCTTTACAAAGAGGCCCATGAGATAATGATAGCTAAGGAGCGATCATTCAAGTTGAGTGAAAAGAAATATGAGTTGATAACAACTGGGAAGCTGATAGGAAACACTTGGATTTGCAAACAGCAGGAAACAGGGAAAACGTAGAGAAAAACA
>NW_021472412.1:0-225 GCF_001605985.2 Dendrobium catenatum | reverse complement strand
CGTTTCTTGTTTCAATCGGCTTCACCCATGGTAATTCCGATCCCTCTCTGCTTATTTTCCATAAAATAAATATCACTATATTTCTACTTGTATATGTGGATGACATTCTCATTACGGGTAACAATGCTGATGAAATTAGCAGAATCATCAATCAGTTAAATGGAAATTTTGCAATGAAACAACTTGGTGATGCAAACTCCTTTCTCGGGATTCAAATCACCAAAG